>NC_056733.1:312912496-313029996 GCF_019279795.1 Protopterus annectens | reverse complement strand
TTCCCTAGTGTCAGTGGCATTTGTCCATACAGGGCATGTGTTTAAGGTATGGTATGCCCTTTGTAGGTTACATTTGATGGCACTACAGTTGTTGCAGGTGTCCAGTGGGGAACACAGTGAAGGAGCACTGTCTGCAATTATGTGCCTATTGTAGTGATGGGACAGGGTGGCATGCCCTCTGTAGTCAGCTGCAATCACACCATGGTTACTATCTGTGGGCAATATGCAGGGAACTACCAACAAAGTGGTTGTTGCCTAGCCGAGTGTGTTTGTGTATGAGACATGGGTTTAGAGTGTTCTCTGGGTAATACAAGGGTTGCCTAAATTATTCGACAGGCATTGATGTCACATGTAGGGGTATGGATTATCAACTCCAGCCTCTCTGCTGTTTGACATCTGTTATCCTTGTAAGGTGGACATTGTGACATTTAATAGGCCCACCATATAAGAAATTTGCAAAACCCACTCCACAATGAGTCCAGTTGTTACACACTCACAGCCATCTCCAAACAGGATATGGATGACAAACACAGACACACACACCGAGTCTCACAGCTGCCATGTATGGGATTGGAACTCCTACCTAACTAGTACATCACACTACAGCATTACACAGTTATAACACTTGCCATGGAGATTACTGGGCTACTCCTTCCCCAAAGGTGTATTTCAAAGTGAATGACATCAACAACCCTGCCAAGGTTGGGTAATGGAAAGTGTAGTTCATAGGTTCACAGGGTCATACGTTGATACTAGGCTATTGGCCCTAGGGCCTATACTTGCCTAGACATGACAATTCTCTGGCTATGACTTCCCACAATATATACTTCCCTGCACTCCTGTCTAGCAGGGCAGCTGACATGATCCCCAGGGTAAATGTCCTATCTCCCATCCAATCGTCCAGGTTCCTTTTGAAGAGGTCCAAAGAGGCACTCTGCTTGACATGTATGGGCAGTCTATCCCAGAGTCTGGAGAGTCTCTGGGTCAGGAACACATCCCTCCTGCATGCGTTGTTCATTGTGATGACAGGATTTGGATCCCTGGAGCATGTGGCTGTGAAGGTCTGGAATTCTCTAGGTGTAACATGTCCAACAGCTGTGGGTTTGACATGGCACGTTATGTTAAACAGAGATCACCTCTGAGAACACAATACGTGACAGAGAATAGCTGGATGATTTTCAGATGGTCAGCATAAGGCATCTGGTTTAGGCCTGTGGTCATTTCGTGAGGTATGTCTGAAGCCTCTCTACTTGGTGCAGATGTCTTGTGAGGTACATACATAACAGGCCATTGTAGTCTGTACTGGGTTTACTGAGAGATGCCTACAGTGGGACAATGGGCTCCTTTTCCTGGATATAAAGCCCTTAGTGGGAGGTATGCCACATAGGTGGGTTTCCTGACTGTTGTGGTGATGTGGTTATAAAAGGTGAGACCACTGTCCACCTGTGTCCCTAAGTCTGTTATCACACTTTAGGTGTTTGGTGTACTGCCACCTATGTGGTACTTCACAGGTACATGCCCCTTCCCAATGGGGATAACTATATATTTCTTGGCATTGATCTTGAGGCCATGGCTTAGGCACCAAGCATGTATTTCTGTAAGGTCCTTCTGTAGAATATCCACAATCATGTGGGGATTCAATATTGGCTCCTAGTGTGCAGTCATCTGCGACCTTTGTTTGCCAGTGTCCATTACTGTTGGACTGTACTTCAGACCAGTAGATGCAGGACAAGGGCGGTGCCAGGACTGAACCCTAAGGTACTCCAACTGTCACTTGTCTGGGGCTCGGGTTGGTGTCACCTGCATTAACAGTGTGGGTTGTGTCAGTACAGCAGTTGGCAGCCCATCAGGTGACATTGGGATTAATGGCCAGCTTAATACAGTTATCTATGATTCCAGACTGGGGGAACGGTGTCAAAGGGCTTGGCGAGGTCCAGATAGGCTGTGTGAACAACCTTACCCTCCTCCACAGCTCTGGAGATGGCATCACAGTTGTCATTCAGGTTGAGGTGACATGACTGCCCCTTCACAAACCAAACCTGGTTAGGGTCCAGTATTTGCAGGTTTCCAATGCCTTTGTTTTAATTTCCATGATAATACATTCCATGGCCTTGCACAGCAGGCACATCATACTGCTGGGTCTGTAGTTCCCAGAATCCAAGGTGGATCCCCCCTTGTGGACTGGGATAACTGTAGCTCTGCGCCGCACAGTGGGCATGAAGCCTGAGGTGTGGCTTTGACTAGACATGGCATGTAGGTGAGGTGCAAGAGCAGTTTGTAGCTCATGTAGTACACAGCCCGGGATGTTGACCAGTCACATGGCTGCTGTTGTCGTAGCTCTGTAGAGTGTGGTTTTTACCTATGTGGCTGTTATTACCAGCATATGGCAATCTATCCATGTTGAGATGGGCCCTTTGGGGGTTGGGAGGGGGTGCAGTTGGCACTGAATCAATCTTCCAGGATATTGGCAATATCTCTGGGAGGAGTAGATTTATTACCATCCTGTTGTAGCTCACAGCAGTTCTTAACATTGCCATTTAGATTCTTCACATAGCTATGGAACAGCTTGCAGTTGTCTTTAGCATCTGTGGCTATATTATGTTCATAACTAGCCTTGGTGAATGTTATGAGGGGTCTCTGCCTTCTACTGTAGCTGGTAAGGGAGTATTTTGCAACCTGGAAAGTCACCCATTTCTGCAAGAGTTTCCTCCTTTTGTTGTACATTATGTTTATGGCAGGGGGCCACCACATTGGCATCCTTTTCTTGGATGGGGACCATCTTGGTTCAATATTGGATGGCACAATTCATGCATGAGTGGATGTGCTCATACAGTGACTTCATGTATGATTCAGCAGTTGTCCTTTCAGTTCCCTTCTGCATGGGTGTCATGATGTTAGTCACATCTGACACGTGTAGCATGACATTGGCTTTGGAGATGTGTGTTACGGAGTTGTCCTTACTGAGGTGTGGGGGAGGGATGTTGATGTTAAGGATGATTAGCTCATGGGCAAACCTAACCACCAATGAGGTGACCATAGGTGTGGAGCATTGATGTCCCATGTTGGTAATGACCAGGTCTAGTATATTTGAGCCCTTGGTGGGTCTATGGGTTACTTGATCCAGGCCATTGGGAATTATGACTCCCATGAACCATTGAGCACAGGTGTGGTACACAAGTAGTTTTCCCAGTTAATGGCAGGGTAGTGTAAGTCACCCAGTATTAGGGTGATTGCTTGTATCATAATATTTCACAGTATGTTTCAAAGGCTAACGCGAGTATCATGGGGTATGGTGGGGGATCTGTAGTAAGTTATACAATTTGGAATGCAGTCTAACCTACTGTTAGTTGCACCGGAAGTATTTCAGACACATTCTGTTCAGCATGTAGCCTGGTGGTGTGAATATCCTTGGTGAATATGGACACTACTCCACTTTTATTGTTTTGGTCCTGGTTTGGTGGGCAACAGATGTGGTGAGAGCTATACCTGGTATTGCAGGGGTGTTCTCTGGAGGCTTCTATCAGGTCTCTGTTACTGAACAGTTATCAATGTTCTCCATTTGTAGGTCTGCGTAGAGACTGTGAATGGCCAAAAAAAATTGCTTCCTACACACACACAGTTTCACAGTTGCCATGTCTGGGAATAGAATTCCTTCCTAACTAGTTTATCGCACTACAGCATTATGCAGTTATAGGATGCACCACAGAGGTTACTGGGCTACTTCTTCCCCAAAGGTGTATTTGAAAGTGAATGACATCAGCAGGCTTGCCAAAGAAGGGCACTGGAGGTTGTAGTGACTGTGACTGGCCTCAAAAGCATTGCTCCCTACACAGGCAAACAAACACACACACTTACCATGTCTGGGAATAGAACTCCTACATAGCTAGTTTATCACACTATAACATTATGCAGTTATAGGACATGCCATGGAGATTACTGGGCAACTATTTCCCCAAAGGTGTATTTCAAAGTGAATGACATCAGCAGGCTTGCCAAAGAAGGGCACTGGAGGTTGTAGTGACTGTGAATGGCCTCAAAAGCATTGCTCCCTACACAGACAAACAAACACATTTGCCATGTCTGGGAATAGAACTTCTACCTAACTAATACATTATGGATGGCCTAATGGTTAAGGTGTTTGCCTTACAAACACAAGGTACAGTGTTTGAATCTCACAGGGGATAATTGGCTAGGCTTAAAATGGCTCGCAAGGGCAGTTAGCCTAGTACTAATCTATAGTACTAATCTATAAACCTATAAACCTATTACTCTACAGCATTACGCAGTTATAGCACACACCACAGAGATTATTGGGCAACTCTTTCCCCAAAGGTGTATTTCAAAGTGAATGACATCAGCAGGCATGCCAATGTAGAGCATTTAAAATTGTAGTGAGTGTGACTGGCCTAAAAAGCATTGATCCCTACACAGACAAACACACACACATACAGTTGCCACATCTGGGATTAGAACTCCTACTTAACTAGTACATCACACTACAATACTACGCAGTTATAGGACACACCACGGAGATCAATGGGCTACTACATCTCCAAAGGTGTATTTCAAGGTGAAGACATCAGCAGGCTTGCCGTAGTAGGGCAATCAGGAGGGCAGTGTGTGTGTATGGGCCATAACCCATTCATCTTGAGGCAGACACACCACACTCAGGCGCACACAGGTTTATATTCCACAGGTACATGTATACAACTGCTAGATGACTACTGACTTGTACAGTCATGTTGCACAATTAACACTAGCACCACAGACACTATAATGCTAAGGAATTCCAGAGGCAAATATCTACGATGATTGACATCTGCACATCATGTGGTTTTAGCGAATTGGATGTGTGCTGGGTGGGACAGGCCTCATGATGGAAGGATCTTTCTCACTGTCAGTCTCTTCCACACATCCATGTATTTGCACTTTTGGCCTATTATAGTGTGTTGTTCTTGGATATATGTGTGTATTCCTATCCAATGTGTGTGCAAAGCATAACTGGTGCATACTGAGGAGTGTATGCACTAACATCTGCGATTGTCAGATATGTATGGTCCACTGTTGTTGCCAGACATGGGCTTCATTTCTTTAAGTGTGGCATCATGCCCAGTATGACCTTCTGTACTGAATGTGTGAATCCATTCCAGGTACATTGTACTCCATTGCAGACTTTTGTGTTCTACACCTACAGCTAGCAAACTGTTAATGCAGGATATCTGTAGATCAGTTGACAATATGCGGTCAAAATTGGCAAAGGATAGTGGATTACTGTAGGTAATTGTGTCTGCGCTGCTTCTGCTACATGGTTCTGGTGTTAGCAGAGATATCCAGACATATGTACTGTTATATGCTGTGATGTTTTATGTCAAGTACTGTCAGGTAGACATATTTGCTTGCAGTGATGTCCTGGGGAAGACAGGGTGAATGCAACTGTGTCCACTATTGTGGTCAGCAGCCTACATATTCTTGCACACTCATGCCATTCTGGAGGGGAAGCTGCAGACATTTGCTGCTGGGTCTGTGTAAATGGTTCAGCACCTTGGTATAGTGGTGGCAGAGGATCCCATGCTTGTACATCCATTGACGTGACAGTATGGCCATATCTTGCTGTGGCAATACCTCACAGCTGTACAGATTCACACATGTTACCCAGAGGCAGGGGTCATTATTTTTTATTTATTTATTTATTTTACATTTGTTGACCGGGCTAGTCTAACTGGATATATGCCCATTTTCAGTAGAGGCCTGGGGAGATAAGCTTCAAGGAAACAAAACAAAATCACATATACAAAAAGTAATGTATACAATGAACATTGCAGGTACAGTACAGAGAATAATCAAAGAGGTCATTTGTTCATAACATAGTGCAAAATATACAGATACAATTAGTACAATACAAAATGTAGTTGCAATACATCATAAAGAAAAAGATGGCAGCTGAATTATACAATATGTTAGTACACAAGTAGTCATAAAGAAAAAGTAGGAGCTGAATTATACAATATATTAGTAAAAGTAGTCTCCTTAATGAGATTCTGAAGATTTAAGTAATAGTATCTAGAAGGACAAGGTCAGTTGTTATTAAGAAAAGGAACTTGATTACTGAGAAGAGGAGGGTAGGTTGAACCAAGTAAGAAGAGCTAGTTGATCAGTCAGGTTTAGTACAGGGGCACAACCAGTGTGTTCTGAGGAAAAGTTTCAATTTGGTTTTAAAGAGTGATATAGAGGGAAGAGAGGAAAGTTTGCTAGGAAGAAGGTTCCAGGCTTTTCCAACAGCATTAGAGAAAAGAGAGCCCCCAGCCTTGTTGTTTGATTTACAAATATTTACAAGAAGTTTATGTCATGATCGTAAGGTCTTTAGATTGTTGTAGGGGATAGTGAGGGTAGATAGTATAGGGGTATTGGTAGGTTGGTAAAGGGTTTTATGGGCAATGGTCAGTTGGTGGAATTTAAGCTGATTTTGTAATTCAAGCCATCCTAGCTGCTTTAGATTAAAACAGAGGTGGGTCCTGAAAGGGTACCTGTAGCAAATCTGGCTATGTTATTGTAGGAGTTTTCCATTTTATTAAGGTTGTTTTTAGAGAGATTAGTATATATGGGTAAGGCATAGAGGAGAGTAGAAATTAGATGGGTGTGAGCAATAGATATTCTAGCTGCAGGAGAGAAGAAGGGTTTGATCCTGTAGAGAGTCTAGTTTTCTATTAACAGATTTAAGAGTATTGTTAATATGGGTGTTGAAGTTAAGGTTGTTATCTATGGTGATACCTAGCAGTTTGGTAGTTGGATCTGGGGATATAAGAGTACCATTATTGGATGTTACTGTGAAGTATATTGGAGGGGACTTACAAGTAGGAGTAAAAAGGAGGAGTTTAGTTTTTTGGGGGTTCAGAAGGAGACAGCGCTGTGTAAACCATTGTTCAACTGTGTTAAACACCTTTTGGGTAAGGGAGTGAATTTCAGATATAGATGTGGCTGAGCATATAAGTATGGAATCATCTGCAAATTGTATGCATGTAGCTTGGGGGATTGCTAGGTGAAGGTCATTGATAAATATAGAAAACAGGAGAGGTCCTAATATGGACCCTTGAGGGACACCAATGTTAACGGGCAGATGGGTAGATAGAATGTTATGCCAAAGCACAGCCTGTTGTCTGTTATCCAAATAGAACTGGAACCATTTTATAGCTAAGGCATCTATTGACAGGGATTTGAGGATATTTATAAGTATCTGGTGATTTATCATATTGAATGCCTTGGACAGATCGATAAACAGTGTAGAGGAAAGCATACTGAGGTTATGTTTTTTGTTGATACAGTCAGTAAAGGAAAGGAGGGCAGTAGCAGTGCTGTGGGAAGGTCTGAAACCATGTTGAGAGCTGGAAAGTAAGTTAATTTGGATTAGGTGGTCTAGCAATTGTCTGTGGATGCATTTTTTCCATGATCTTTGCTAAGGGAGAAAGTAGGGCTACGGGACGGTAATTGGAGAGTTCAGTAGAGTTCCCACCCTTATGAAGGGGGATAATATGGGATACTTTCCAGATTTTAGGGATGTGTCCTTCACTGCTGGTTCTATTGATGAGAATGGAAATGGGATAGGCGATGGATTTGGCTGCCTTTTGTAGATATTCAGCAGGTAGTTGGTCTGCTGAAGGAGAGCATGGTTTCAGTTTTAGGATAAGGGTAAAAATATATGTTGTTGGGACTGGTTGGAAGAGAAATGGAGGGGGTGGGGCTGTGTTAGAGGTAGGTATAGTTAAGTTATTAGGTTATAGCTGACTGGCAAGTGTTTGAATGGCATCAGTGAAAAAGGTATTAAAGACATTAGCAGTCTGCTTGGTATTCTCCTAGTATGTGCCTTGTGGGTTTGGTGTGATGGATTGACCTGGGTGTAGTAATTGATTAATACTCGTCCAGAACTTTTGTGGTTCATTATGGTGAGTCTGCTGGAATTGTAGGTGGTAGTTTCTTTTGTCAGACAGTATAGCTTTTTTAGTTTCATTTCTCAGCTCTTTGACGTTTTGTTGGTCTACTGGGTTTTTAGTTAAATGAGATTTATTCCAGTATTTATTTCTGAGATGGATTTTTTGCCTGGTTTCTTTCGAAAGCCATGGGGCAGATTTAGTTCTCATTCTGATAGAGCGGGTTGGTGCATGGTGGTCTAGTATGGCTAGGAAGTTAGAATTAAAGTAATTAACAGCTTCCTCCAATGTGAGGTATTTTAAGGGAGACCAGTTACATGCTCTTAGTTCTCTCTGGAAGAGATCGGGGTTCTAATTGTCCTAGATATGGTTGGATTAGGTAAATTGGATTTAAGCCTGATGATGTAGGTTAGTGAGTGGTCACTTACATCATCAGGGAGGGTTCCAGCTTCATATGTCTGGGGATGATTATTTATGAGAATCCAATCTAATGTACTTTCTTTCTTATTAGGCTTGTTTATCCTGGAAGGGGAGGTAATGGTTTGAGAAAAAACAAAAAGGTTAATATGGCTGGTAGGGTGGCCACTGCTACAACACTTCCAACCAATGTTAAAATCACCTAGGATTATGGTTTCTTGGGGTATGTTTTGAAATAACCAACAAAGGATATTTTCTATGGTGGCAATGTTATTACCAGGAGGAAGATAGATACAGATAATATAGATGGATTTGAATGTGTTAAGTTGAAGCTTGGTAATAAGAATTTCAGCGTTGGGTCTTGAGATGGTTTATAGTCATAGGTAGTAATGTGTAACCCAGATTTAAATAGGATAGCTACACCACCACCCTTTTGGTTGCATGGTCAAGTTGTAAGATATTATAACCGGGTGGAATGACTTCATTGTCTTTAGTTATAGTTTTAACCAAGTTTCTGTTAAAATAAAGAATTTTAAAGGAGTAGACTTCCAAGAGAGCATGGAGTTGTGCAACTTTGTTATTAATGCTATATATGTTGAGGTGAGCTATTAAGAGTGAGTTAGGTGGTTTGGTAAGGGAATGGATAATAGAGGGGCTGGGGTTGAGGAGTTGAGTGGTAGTAGCAATTGTTGGGCCTGGGTTTGGGTGAATGTCTCCATCTTTTAAAGAGAGTAGTAGTGTTTGAAGTCTAGGATTTGGGAATTTACTATATAAAGTTAGAGATTTTCTAGGATTGGGAGAGTCATATCTAATGTGGGCTATCTTATTGTATTTTGCTAGTAGATTGCTGGATGTAGATGTTATGTTAACATGGTTAGTGAAAATAGGTAGAGAAGGAGAGGTAGATAGCTTATTGGGGTAGAGAAGGTGTGGATATAATGGGTGTTCATAGGAGGTTAGCAGGTAAGCTAAAGTTAGAGGTGGTAGACGTGTAAGTATGAGTACCCTCTGTAAGAGGGCTGGGGTGCGTAGCTTATACATCTGGAAGGGTAAGTTGTTAGGTTCCTCTTATAGGCACAGAGGTATACTAGGTGTGGAAAGGAATAGGTGGAGGGTGTGGTGGGAGAGATAGGGAGTGGTAAGTGAAAGGAGGGAATTGGAGTTAATTGGCCAATGGTGAAGGGTTTGTGATTGGTGGAAGAGGGAAGGGGTGTGGTTAAATGGTATAAGAGTAGGACCCCTGGGGTGTATGGGATTTGGGGGTAGTATAGGGGAGCAGAGTGAGCCCGCAGGGTGAACGAAGCGGGTAGAGACAAGTGAAGGAGAAGCTAGAGAAGAACCTATCAGCAATGCTAGTAACTGAAGGTAAGTTAGGTAAGTCAGGAGTGGGAAAGATCAGAGATAAATCAGGAGTCTATGAGAAAAAAACAGGTGAGTGTAGACAGTTGAAGTAAAGGGTAAGTGAGAAAATAAGAGCAGGTCTAGGACTTAAGAGATGTAGTGTAATTACAGAAAAAATACAGAGGGATAAGCAGGGGATAAAGGATGAGATAAGGGTACCACCTAGTGGGCAGATCTAGTATTGCAGGTAAGTATGTAAAGGAGCTAGCTGGTTTAGAACTAAGGAAGGAGTGATAGCCAGTAAAGGGAGTTATTATAAAGTAGAAGCAGTTTGTTGGATACAGGGTAGATAGGAGGGGAGGGTAAAGACTGCTGGCTGTTCAGGCTCGTAGCGTACTTTAGAACCCCTGAAGCAATTGTAGACAGTAGACGGTGTCATAATTCTGGACATTACCCCTACACATTGTGGTTTATGAGCAGGTTTGTAGCCACCCATTCTTGTGTTTGCAGTCAGGGATAATATGTGCACATGGCTGAGTTTCAGACTTCACACATTCCGTGCCGCCCATGCTCCCACTCCCCTATTATTTTATCCTCTTCCATACATTATGTGAACATTCTCTGATATTTTCCCTATAGTTATCACCTTATCACAGCAGTAAATTGATGTTGTCCTACAGGTCATGCAGTGGGACATGGTGGACATGTTACTGTGATTTGTCCACATGGCCTTGCATTTGGGTTTTGTGGACTGCGTTATGTTGTTATTTGGGAGTCCATGACATAACATACATTGGCAGTACGGGTGAGACACAGGCCTTTGGCAGAGGACTGTAGGCCATTTGGTAGTGATGCACAGAGGACTGTAGGCCATTTGGTAGTGATGCAGGCCAGCTGTAGCAGGCCGTTGCATTCTCTGAGTTCTACAGTCCCAGACTGCAATACACTATATTCCCTGGGGAGCAGGTGTTCTATGCAGGTGTGCAAGGCATTCATGCCAATACTTTCTGTCAGTATTGATGCAGTGGTGTGGATGCTGGCAGGTTGCTGCTTATAACTAGGGACACACCTGCATAGGACACCTGCTCTGTATGCTGCATTCTTTTGCTATTGCCATACACAGGTGGGAGTCATATTGTACTCATTCCCAACAGCAGGGATAAGACCAGAGATGTACTTGTGGGTGGTGGTTGGGTGAGCTGGGTGCATGTGTGCTATGGACACTACTCTCATCTGACTCACAGATATGCATGGGGCATTCCACTTATGCTGGCTTGTGCAGGGACATCAGCTGTTTCTTAATACATCATTCCTATGACCTTTGTGGTCTGACAGTGTTTGGCCAGATGACATCGATATTCCCTACTACAAGCCCAGATAATGTGCTGCAAGTCTGTATGTACAATTCCAAGGGTGTGTTCATTTGACAGTTACATAATATACACTGTCTGTCTGGGGTACTTCCCCCTGTGTACTGCTTGTATATTTGGGCCGACAGTCATGCCATGTCCATCTTTCAGATGATGATACATATTACTTCCAAACATTTACATTGGCTTACTGCTGGAATTTGTTATACTGGAAAGCACTGTGTTTGGCACTGCAGTTGTGAGAACTTGGCCCTGTCATTGGCAGTACTGGGCAATGGCCACCAGGACAAACTTCACCATGCATACATACTGAACACTCTCACACAATATACAACACACACCAACCTAACACACACAGACCTGCATATTGTACAAATGCTACATCCATCTCAAACAAAACACACAAACAGGCTGTTAGTAAAGAATACAAACTGCGATGAAAAAAGAGAACGATGGAAAACTCTACAGATGACCTCCGACGCTCTGAATCAAATCACCAGCCAAAAAAATGAACAAAAGGTAAATTTATTTAAGCCCACACAAGCTTTTCATCAGTTTGACCTAAACCAATTTCTTCAGAAAATGGATACAACGTCATAGAATGAAATCCCTTTAAATATACCCTTCAACCTCCTCCTATAAAATCACATGAGACTTTGTAAATACAAGAAATACGATGCAAACCTACAACTTCACAAGCAACACTTGAACTAAATTAAACATTCTAAATTATACAATTATTGATCCTAGGTGCAACGCAAATGTGCCAATCCTGTCTAAAACATGAAAAAAGCAGTAGAAGTCTAATGTACCAGAGAAATAAATTACTTACTTGAAATAAAGATTGTATACATAGTCCATAAATATAATATGCTATACAGTTCATATTAAAATTATTTTAAAAGAATGGGACTAATTAATTTAATAAAAAACCTTTGCCCAAATATCTAATTAACCTTAAAACATTTAATTAAAATAACATAAAAAATATTCATGAAAACGACCCAACTATGCGCCAACCTGCCGGTCCTATTTCAGCTGGTCCAGGAACGGGACAGAGATCTAGTGGTTCCGTGAATACATAAGTGGATTCTGCAGATTCATGTGAGCCAGTCCAATGTAGTGAATGCTTGGCTTCTCAATATTGGTCTAATACTTCTGTTCAGAAGGTGGAGGATTCAAATTTTCAGAACATGGCCTCGGCTCAACCTATACATCAGGGTCAGAAGCCCAGGAACAGGTCAAGGAACAGGAGAAACTAGACCTGATCCATATTGATGACGGTCAAGTTTTCATGAGCCCATGTGATATCATTATGAATTCCGGCTTGGATTTCAAAATTTATAACTTTTCTGATTTCATTTTTCCTAGTGAGTTAGTGGAATTGTTAGCCAAAGGTCTATCTTTTGTGCCTGCTAAACAGGCGGACTTGGCTAAAACTATATCAGAATTAAAAATGTTTGTCAGAAAGTTAAATTTGCAATTTCTGTTGGGTAATTTAGCTAGGGACAAGGGTAATTTTTCTGTTCCTAGTACTTATAATCCACCATTATGTCCTTTGTTGGAATTATTTGAATGGATTTTAGAACTCGATATACGCCATATGTTGGGTCATCCTTTATTAAAACAGGGATTCAAATTTAACACCAGTAGGGAGGAGAGGTCTTTATTGGATTTATTGTGCAATTCATCAGTCAGAGTCATGCAACCCGATAAGGGAAGTGGTCTGGTGGTGATGAACGAAGGGGATTACACTAGGAGAATGGAGGACATCTTGGTTTCAGAAACTTACATGAAAGTGTCGAGAAACTAATTGAATATAGGTCTTTCTAGGATATCATCATATTATAACGACATGTTTATTAAAAATTCAATAGATTTAGACTTATTTAACTATATTTTATCACCAGCCCCGAGAGTCCCAATAATTTCTGGGTCTCCCAAAATCCATAAGAACCCCAAAGATCCTCCCATGCGCCCTCTGGGTAGTGCCAGGGGTAGCATTACCTATACGAGTGCAAAAGTAGTGGACACTATTTTGAAGAAATTTGTGGAGAGTGAGTCTCAGATATCTAAAGATTTTTGGTCTTTTCTATCTAGGGTCAATCAAATTCCTTACAGAGCTGACAGTCATTTTTTGACCATAGATGTGAAGGATTTGTATTCCTCTATCCCACATTCAGTGGCGTTGGATTGGATCCCAACCATGATGAGTTCCAAGGAAGCTACTATTGAGGAGATCCAATTGGTTAGTGAATTACTAGATATCATCTTGTCTTGTAATTATGTGACTTTCAATAAAAGATATTATCTTCAGAAGATAGGTGTACCCATGGGGTCCCCTTGTGGGGCCAGTGTGGCCAATTTAGTTATGGCTTTTTGGGAAAGGGAGTATGTATTTACCAACCCTATCTTTCAGGACAAGGTGGCATTGTACACACGCTTTCTGGATGACATTTTTATCATCCTTAAAGGAGACGGAGAAACAGCCAATTCACTATTAGATTTCTTCAACTCTTCCACTGAGTTCCTGAATTTTACTTCTTGTTTCGCCATGGATAGGATTTCCTATTTAGATGTAGACTTGATGAAAGACAAAATTAATTGTCATTTCACCGCTAAAATACATCAAAAGGAAACCTATTCCAATAGTTTCCTGCAGTTCAGTAGTTGTCACCGTTTTTCTCAGAAGAGATTCATCATTAAGGGACAACTGGTTAGAGCTGCAAGGATGGTGACTAAGGACAGTGACTTCTAGGAAGAAAGTAATTTTATGAAAGGTCTTTTCCTCAAAAGAGGGCATCCAGTAGACCTAGTTTCTGAACTCATGTCGGAGGTTCGCAATAAGAGCGAGTCAGGTTTTTATGTACCTATCCTCAATACTTTCAGCGTACCCCAGGACAACCACAGTTTCTGTCTAGCCAAAAGGGAATTTTATCCTTGTAGTTTCATTTTAACATATAAAATGGATGTTAAAGAAATTATTTCCATTATCCAGAAAAATTGGTGTCTGATTATGCAAGATGGCTCATCTCTGGAGAGTATAGTGGAATATCCAAGGATGGTTTTCAGAAGGGGTCACAACCTTAAAAATATGTTAGGGAGGAAATCTAAGGTTTCAAGCTCTAGAGTGGGTATGTTTAAATGTACCATGTGCCGTTATTGTAAGAACATCAGTGTGGGGGGTCCACTTTTGATATCAGAGGCACAAAATACGGGATACAGGGTTGATTTAATTGTTCCAGTTCACAAGTTGTCTATTTGGCTAAGTGTTCCCATTGCCCAGCTTTCTATGTTGGAAAAATGGATAGAAAACTCCAAGAGCATATGTACGAACATTTGTACGCTATAAGGAAGGGCAAGATGGAGAATGTTTTAGCTAAACACATTATAGAGAATCCTTTACACACATTTTCATTCCAAGTCATTGACCAGGTCCATCCAGATGGTAGGGGGGACCGGATTCCCTTATCCTTGAGGGTAGAGAATTGATTTGACAATTGAGACTGGGCACCTGTCACTATCTGGGTATTAATGGCATGTTATCTATAGAGTGTATGTTGAAACTTAAAAGTTTAAATAGATGATGTATTTGATTTCTAGTGTCCTTTCGAGTAGGTAAAGTATTAAATATTTAAAGTATAGGTTTACACAGTGTAGAATACTCAGGTCATTAATTTAAATGTGATGTAATTTCAGATGTAAGTACCCTAATGTAAAGAGTTGGGTTGTTTTCATGACATATTTTTATGTTATTTTAATGAAATGTTTCAGGGTTAGTTAGATATTTGGGCAAAGGTTTTTTATGAAATTAATTAGTCCCATTCTTTTAAAACAATTTTATTATGAACTGTATAGCATATTATATTTATGGACTATGTATACAATCTTTATTTCAAGTAAGTAATTTATTTCTCTGGTACATTAGACTTCTACTGCTTTTTCATGTTTTAGACAGGATTTGCGTTGCACCTAGAATCAATAATTGTATAATTTAGAATGTTTAATTTAGTTCAAGTGTTGCTTGTGAAGTTGTAGATTTGCATCGTATTTATTGTATTTACAAAGTCTCATGTGATTTTATAGGAGGAGGTTGAAGGGTATATTTAAAGGGGATTTCATTCTATGACGTTGTAACCATTTTCTGAAGAAATTGGTTTAGGTCAAACTGATGAAAAGCTTGTGTGGAGCTTAAATAAATTTACCTTTTGTTCATTTTTTTGGCTGGTGATTTGATTCAGAGCGTTGGAGGTCATCTGTAGAGTTTTCCATCGTTCTCTTTTTTTCATCGCAGTTTGTATTCTTTATTAACAGCCTGTTTGTGTGTTTTGTTTGAGATGGATACTACCTACTTTGATCTAGCCAAAGCATTTGAAACGATGTGTTACTTGGTCATTTTAGACAGACTCACAAAATTAGGCATAAACCCTTATGTCACCCACTGGATTCCCAGCTGGCTCACAGACAGCACCCAGAAAGTTTGAATAGGAGAGCTACATCTACAAAAAGCCCAGTCATTAGCAACATTTTTGAAGGTGCAGTGCTGGGTCCATCCTGTTTTGGAATCTACTTCTCTGAAGTGAAGTCCATCATTAAGGGCCTTTTGCTAACTAATGAGGTTTAAGGATATTTGCAAACTTTGCACAGTCAAGGAGTCCACCGGAAATACAAATATCCTCTAAGAAGGCCTGACACAGACTGATAACTGGTTCCAGAGCCACAGTCTAAAACGTGTGCCAGAAAATGCATACTAGTATCCTTTGAGAAGATAGCCATGCCTGGAAACTATCACATTAATAATATACCCCTAAGAGTACACCCAGTGGTCAGGGATTTGGAAACACATGTAGACAATAAACTGGCAATGACCATCATGTACCTATGGTAATAGAAAAATCATTCTATGCTGACAAATTTACAATCAAGGGTATGGCACTTGGGTCTATGTATGTCATAGTTCTGCTCTACTCTACCCTCATCAGACCAGTCATTGAGTACAGCACCCACTTTGGTATGTACCTGTCAGGCATATTTAACAACTTGAGCTTCTGCAGAGGTTACTCACAAATAGAATACAGGGTATAAGCAACATGTCCTATGTGAACTACCTCAAAGCCCTATACCAGCACTGAGTCTCCTACAGACCAATGAGTGGCAATCTATACCCCTGGCCAACAAAGTATCTTCTGATCCCACTACAATGGATCTGTTGCACATCTGCAAAACAAATAGCATCAGAATTACCTGATCTGGGGACTTATAGGTCATCAGCAACATAATTATGACATGTTAGAGGGGCAGGCATGTGTCTCACAGATTTTCCCTTTTCTGGAACATGCTTCCCATCCATGTGAAGCAGAGTTCTTTCCTAACTCAATTCAAGTTTGACTTGGACCAGTTGATGGGGACTTGGAAATGCATCACTAGTCTGGCATCTAAGTCCATATTAGACAGTGGCAGCTGATAAATGCTTGAACACCCATACCCAAGCAGTCCGTTGATATTCCTTTCCAGTAGCGCACTGATCCACCTAGGTATCTTGGTATCAGGGAGAAAGTGCCTGAGTTTAAACTGTACCCCTTGTGGCAAAAACATTGTGTTAGTGCATATTTGGTAGTAACTTTGCACAAAACTTTCATGCTTTCAAATTCCTTTTTCATACTTAGGTTTTGTATGTATTGAGAGATATCGTGCCTTCTGCCCATAAGTGTGTAACAGAAATCCAGAAGTTGAAGCATCAGATTATATATCATCACACACACACACACACACACACACACACACACACACACACACACACACACACACACACACACACACACACACAGGCACAACACATACATATATGATTATAGTGTGGTAGCTTGAAATATCATTAAATCAACATAAAACAGCCAACACAATATTTCAAACTACCTTACTATTGAAAATGCACATCAAACCTTCTGAAGATTGCAAAAAGAAGGTGCATTTCCTTTGCAATCTTTACACTAAAACCCCTCCATAACACTAGTTTGTAATTTTTTAAACAAAAATAAATCTTTATTAAATGTTATGTATGACATAGGCAATCTTGCATTTATATAAATGAAAATAAACCATAAAGACACAATCTCAGTTGCAAACATTATGCATTACAAACCATGCTAATAGAACTGTAGCAACAAACATTATACATCACTTTTAATATATCCAGTCATTGTCGCTCAACCATTACACAACTCATTCAAATCCTTCCTTCTTTTAAACCTCATTCCTCCTCTGCATGTACTGATCCTACATTTCCCATTTTTTCTATGTAATTTTCTCCCACCCTTTTCCAAAGATCCTAGTTCCAGTTGTTTTATCTCTATTACTGTCTTTGTTACTTCTAGTAAAGTTGGTTTACACTTTGATTTCCATTTTCTAGTAATTGCTTTTTGGCAGCCATCATAATTAGACTCAGCCAGGCCTTACTGTGTCTAGGCAATTCCGATTCTGTATCATAGCTCAAAAAGTCATTTCCCTAGTTACTCCAATTTACTCACCCAGCATCTTCAACAGTGCAGATTGCAGGGAATCTTTAAATTTCACCAACTCATTACACTCCCAGAAAACATGTTCCCAGTTATCTCTTTCTTCACATCACACCTCCAGCACTTGCTGTCTTCCTGAGGAAAAATTCTTTGGAGCTTGCTTGGGGGTATAAAAATATCTATGTAAACATTTCTAGGCAAAGATCCTAAATCTTCTAGATTTTGTTGCATATTTGGGAGACATACATATGTCCTCCCATTGTTTCTTTGTGAATTGCTTATTCAACCTCTCTTCCCAGTCCTGCCTAACCTCTTCTGATTGATTCTTATAGTTATCATGCAATATTTTATATTCTCTACTAATTATTACTTTCTTAATGGCAACTTCTGTTCTAGATTCTACCAAAACCCCTACCAGTGCTGGTCTTTCATTTAGGACCCCCCCATATTTTTCTCTTTGCCTATGGAAGGCAATCTCTAACTGCAGTCCAAATAAGTTCTTGGTATCTTCTCATTTTATTACCTTTCCCTCACTAGTTATTTGCTTGCAATAAATTGGTTCATTTGCCAATTTTATCCAATATATTCCCACCCCCTCTTGCCTATTGTCTGTATCCATAATTGCAGTCAACCCTGTCTTGAAAACCTCCTTTCTTCATTCCCATATTGGCTTATTCTTCAAATACCTTCTACTACTTTATGAATATAATAGTCTGTATGATAATTATAGTTCTCCTTAAAGGTCTGCATCCAAAATTCCAGTCTTTCCTTGTTACTTGAGCTTCTCCCCATTTCATCATCATCTCTTTCCATTATAAAGGAGAAAAAACTCACACTGGTAACAAACTGTGCTTAGATATGAGAGCAAATATTTTTCCATGTTAAATGATAGTTTTCTGCTTGTGTTATGTATAGGAGGCTTTTCTGTGTTGCTCTGAATTACCTCTTCCGCTTGAGTAATCCCAATTCGCCCTGTTCTAATGGAAGAATCAGCTTATCCCACTTGATTCTTGCCACCTTCCCCTCCCATATAAAATCCTTCAGCTCTTTGTTAATTACTATTCACAACTTCTCTTCTGGTTGATAAAAATATGTCTGACCTGTGTATAAAACTAAAGGAACTAAAACATTTTAACTGCTTGTATCTTACTATCGATATCCATAAAACAGATCTTCCATTTCCTCTGGTTTTGTATTATTATTTGTTTAGCCTCTTCCCACATATCCTTAGCTGCCACACCAGTATAAGTTTTAATCCATACACCTAAATACTTCATTTTATCATGTCCCTATAAGTATGGATATTGCTGAACCAATTCCTATATGGGTACAGCTTACCGCTATTGCTTTTGTTTTAGCTTAATTAATTTTGTAACCCGAAAAGGTCTGAAACTGTCTCCAGTATGTTCCACAGCACTGTAATGTCCCTTTCTGGTTCTGTCAGGTATAAAATAATGTCAAATGCAAATAGTGCCAGCTTTTCTTGACTACCATACCAATTATATCCTTGAATTTCTGAGTCCTATATTTCTTTGCCAGTGGTTCTAAATATAATGCAAATAACAAAGGGGAGGAAAGGCACTCCTGCCTAGTTCCTCTGTTCAAGCAGAGATTATCAGAGAGGACCCTACTCACTTTAATTTTCACCTCTGATCCCTCATATAATCTCCTAACCAACCTTATAATTTTATCAGGGAATGCAAAGGTTTCCATTCCTCTGCTCATAAAGTAACACTAGCCTGTAATTTACCTGATTATTGGTAGTGCTACAGAAAGAGTTTTCTAGTTAAGGTGTAGGGTTAGGTTCAGGGGCAGGGTTAGGACTAGGGTTAGCCAGCATTACTAAGGTAGTCACAAAACAAGACAGTCTCAGACAACACATACACGCATACATATATACACCACTGAAACTATCCTTCTACCTAACCCTTACCCAACCCTAAAACATACACAGTTGCACATACACTAAATCTATCCCCTTCCCTAACCTTTACTTTAACCATAACCCAAACGTTTTCACAGACACATACACAATAGATACACTCCTAATATACATTCCATTTGCCTGTTATAACAAAGCACACATCTGATAAAATGTCCATTCAATAAACCATACTGTAATATTGCTGTATGCTTAAAGTACTATCAGTCTAATTGAGCCCCTTTGTGTCCTTGTATCTGTTACTATAACCGTCATTGTTCTTACCCTTGTAACATCAAGCACCAGAAGTCACTAGTGCAAAACTCCAATATGATGACGATAATGAAGATGATGTGTTATTATTATTATTATTATTATTATTATTATTATTATTATTATTATTAAAGGTTAACTTCCCAAAAGTCATTGTTTTAATAAGTGTTTATTTATTTATTTATTGGCATGTGTTTACCAGGTTAGTCCAAAATGGGCCTAAAAATAGTCTTTGTCAGCAGAGGCTCCAGTACTAAAATACAGTTTACAATTTACAATTAATGATTTCCTACGTCAGCAGTTATAAAACAATACAGAACAATACAAAGTCAATGAAAGATGATAGTTGTTTTTGTCTTTTGGCTTTTCCCGGTTAGGGATCACCACAGCAGAACTCCGGTCCACTAATGATTGGCAGTAGATTTTCACAGTGCCGAGTTGCCAGCTCAATGCCCAACCTTCAATGAAGGCACACCCAATCATGCATGTCTTTCGGAATGCCACTCGACCCACGGGGAGGACATGCAGACTCCACACAGAAGGCACTCCCTGCACACTAGCTGAAAATCGAACGGGAGAACCTCTTGCTGTGAGGCAACAACGCTACCGCTGAACCTCCGCAGAATAGTACAGATTGTAAAAGAAATAAAGACCTATATAATGTTGTACAATACAATTTTAAAAGAACAACGCAATATGATGTAATCTTTTAATAATATAAGACTGAAACAAATGCATTATAATTATACTAAGTTACAAGGAAAAACTGGGGAGTAAGATGACAACAATAAAATAAATATTTATTATAGTAATTAAAATTTTGAAAAACAGCTGAGATGCAGACAGGTATGTTGACAGTAGGAAAATATAGGATGAGGTGAAAAAGGTAAGAAAAGAAAAGAAAACATTAAAGATAAGTGAAAAAATGTTAAAAGAAGGAAAAAGAAAAAAAATCTAGGTTAGAGACAATGAGTTTTATAGGTGAAAGGATGAGTAGAATGAAGGATAGTAGAGTGTATATGTTTATAAATAAGTCCAAACCATAAAAATAAACAAACAAAAATAAGTTAAGTAATGTATTTCAAAGGGAAAAATTATTCATCATGCAATAATTTAAAACTATGCTATTTTGTGTACATGTATGGGATACCAAAGGTGCATAAGTCAGTTGATAGGCCCCCAATGAAACCTATTGTCTCAGGAGGGGGCTGGATCACAGAAACTATGTCGGTATACCTTCAAAAGTATCTTTCACAATATTTAAAATTATGTAATGAAGTGATAAAGGATACTACTAAAAAAATTAACAATATGGTATAATAATAGGATGGTTGAAAAATAATATATTTTTGTAACATTGGACATAACCTCGCTATTTACCCTGATACCAAATTAATATGGTATCACAGCAATATGTGAATTTTTGATTCATGAGGCAAAGGTAGAAGCAATAGATGTTGAGAAAATCTATTCTATGTTGCAAATTATATTAACAAAAATTTTTTTTTTTCTTTGATGAAGAGCTATATTTACAGCTGACAGGTGTAGCCATGGATACGCCCATGGCTAACACCTATGCCAATTTGGTGTTACATCGATGGGAGAGGAAGTATATAAATGGTAATGAGAATGTTTTAAATGAGAAGATAGAATTTTATGTAAGGTTTGCAGATGACTGCTTTCTCATATGGAATGGGACTGCAAAATAATTATCACAATATGTAATATATTTGAATAGTACTACATTTTTTTTAAGTTTAAAATGAATTATTCATTGGATAATATAGTATTTTTGGATGTACAATTAGAAAAAAAGGGGAACACAATTCAGACGAGTATACATAAAAAAGATGTACAAGTTAACAGATATATTCATCGTCAAAGTATGCACCCACCCCATGTTTTTAAGGGAATTATAAAAGCACAGTTATGTAGAGTTAGTAGAATGAATACTGATGAAATAATGTTTCAATATCAAATTAATAATACAATAGAAGAATTTGTTAGTAGTGGATATAATCATAAAGAACTATTAGAAATGGTAGAGACAATTAATATAGCTAGAGGTAAAGAAATGATACCACTTTTTGGTCAGGGAAGTGAAATAACAACAAAAATAGTGAGGAAAAACAACATTAGATATCTAACTACTTATAATATGAGAACAAATGAAGTGCAAACAATCATAGAAAGGAATTGGATGATTCTTCTAGCCCTACCTGAACTACATAATATAATAGAAGATAAACCACATTTTTCATATAAGAATTTTAAAAATCTTAAAAGAAAATTATGCTACAAAGATTTCAAGAGTTTGACATCTAGTAAAATAGGTCAGAAATATGGGACCTATGGATGTATGGCCTGTAGTTGCTGTACCGATATAGAAAAAGTAGATAGTGAAATTTTTATCCATCCAATATCTGGTCAGTTATATAAATTGTCTTGTGTAGCAACCTGTAATAGTGAAAATGTGATTTATTTGGCTACATGTAGAAAATGTAAATCATTTTATGTAGGGAAAACAACAAGGAAGTTGAATCGAATTATAGAACATAAATCTGAGATCCGAAGGAAAAATTACAAAAATGCACTGAGTAAGCATATTCTGGATAATGGTGCTGATCATACTTTTACCTTTAGAGTAATAGATAGTGTGTTTAAAGATGTAAGGGGTGGTGATTTAAATAATTGGTTTGAAAATAAGGAATATGACTGGATAATTAGACTTTATGCTGACAGTAAACCAGGTATAAATAACAAGGTTAGCATTAAACCAGTTCTTATAAGAAAACAACAACATGTTTCTTGAGGTTCTATATGATTTTATAAATGTAATTGTTTGTTTTAATTTTTTATTTATTTTATTTTTATTTTACATTTGTTGACCGGGCTAGTCTAGCTGGAGATATTTCCATTTTCAGTAGAGGCCCGGGGAGAAAAGCTCCACATACTTAATAATAATATAGAAAAAAACAAAGCAATAAGAGGCAATGCCACATACATTAGGAAGGAATTAACATAACATTGTACAGTAAACCATCAGGATTAAAAAATTGTGGAAGATAACATTTACATAACATTTGTTGGCAGAGTAGTAATGTAAAGGAAGAGTGAGAAGTGAGGTTACAGGCTAATAGTAGAGTATTAGTCAGGGTTACAGCAAGGGCATAACCATTGAAGTTTTAGGTGATTTTTAAGATTAAGTTTGAAGAGGGGAAAGGAGGAAATAGAGGTTAGGTTGGGTGGCAGCATGTTCCATTGCTTACCTGTGGTGATGGAGAACAAGGAGTCACCAGCCAAGTTGTTAGATTTGGGTATATAAGCTAGGAGTTTATTAGAGGACCTTAGGGAATGAAGATTATTATAGGGTGTTATAAGATTGTTTAGTGTAGGTGTGTTGTTAGGTAGGTAGAAGATTTTATGAGCAGTTGTTAGTTGAGAGAGTAGCAGAGCATTTTGCAGTTCAAGCCAGTCTAGCTGATGTAGGTTAATGCAGTGATGGGTTCTATAGGGCTTACCAGTTACAAACCTTGCAATACTGTAGTAGGCTTTGGTAAGTTTGTTGAGATTGTTTTGCTTTAAATTGGTATAAATGGGAGAAGCATAGAGGAGGGTAGAGAGTAAATGAGAGTGGGCAATGGTAGTTCTTGCTTTAGGGGTGAGGAAGGGTCTTATCCTATACAAGGAGCCTAATTTTCTGTTAATGGACTTAATGGTGTTATTAATATGATTGTCAAAAGTGAGTTTATTGTCTATTGTAACTCCTAATAACTTACAGGTCAGTTCAGGTGATATAAGGGTTCCATTACTAGCTAGGATGGAGAAGTGTATGGGAGGGGTCTTGTTGTTAGGAGTAATCAGAAGTAATTTGTTTTTTTTGGCATTCAAGAGTAAGCACGGGTTTTGGAACCATGTTTCTACTATGGAGAAGATAGTTTGGCTTAGAGATTTAAGCTCAGGGAGAGATTTTGCAGAACAGATGATAGTAGAATCATCAGCATACTGTATGCAGGTGGATTGAGGAATAGCTACATGAAGATCATTTATGAACAGAGAGAAGAGAAGGGGTCCTAGAATAGAGCCTTGAGGGACTCCTAGTAAAACAGGGAGATATGAAGACAAGATGAATTTGCCACAAAACAGCTTGTTTTCGGTTGCTGAGGTAAGACTTGAACCAAAGGATAGAATTAGAATCCAGAAAGAGGGATTGTAGGGTATTTATAAGTAGGGAGTGATTGACCATATCAAAGGCTTTTGACAGGTCAATGAAGATTGCAGATGAGAGGTAGTTATTGTTCTGGTTGGTGTTAATAGTATTGGTGAAAGATAGAAGGGCAGTGGTGGTGCTGTGAAAGGGTCTAAAGCCATGTTGGCAGCTGGCCAGGATGTTATTTTTAGTTAGGTAGTCTATTAGCTGATGATGGATACATTTCTCCATGATCTTAGCTAAAGGTAAGAGTAGTGCTATGAGCCTATAGTTGGAGTACTCATTAGAGTTGCCTCCTTTATGTAAGGGAATGATGTGGGAGATTTTCCAAAGATTGGGGATAGTGCTTTCAGAAATGGTACGGTTAATAAGAATAGCTACAGGATGAGCAATTGCTCTGGCTGCAAGTTGAAGGTATTCAGCTGGAAGGTTGTCATCAGAGGGTGTACAGGGTTTTAGCTTGTGAATTAGTTTCTGGATAAAGGAGATTGAGATGGGTTTTATCTTGAAAATAGGAAGATTGTCATGTTGGGAATTAGGTAGGTTAGTGTTTGTAGAGGTTAGCTGTGTGGCCAGGGTTTGAATGGTCTCTGTAAAATATGTATTGAAGGCATTGGCAATTTCTAGATTGGTTTTATTTTCTGACTCTAGGGGTGGAGGGGTACTAGAATGTCCGGGCTGAAGAAGGTTATTAATGGCAGTCCAAAATTTTTGTGGATTTTTAGTGTGAGACTGTTGAAGTTTACTGTAATAGGCTTTTTTGTCAGAGAGTATGGCTTTTTTAGTAGTATTACGTAGTTGTCTAAAGTTCAGGTGTTCTGAGACATCTCTAGTTGCTCTCCATTTAGCCAAGGATTTGTTTCTTATTAGTATTTTTTGTTTTGTGTCTTTTGAGAGCCAGGGAGCAGATTTGAACTTTATCCTTATAGATCTTTTGAGTGTGTGGGTATCTAGTATTGTTAAGAATTTGTGGTTAAAGTAGCTGACAGCTTCGTCTAGTGGGAGGATTTTTAGGGGATTCCAGTCGCAGGCATTTAGTTCCATTTGAAATAAGTCAGGATTAAAATGTTTTTTGGTTCTGACAGTAATAAACTTGGGAGGTTTGTTTATGTCGTTTTTATGCCTGATGATATACGTGGGCAAATGGTCGCTGATATCATCTGGCAGGGTTCCTACTTGATAGTTTTGTCTTTGTTTATTGACTAGAATCCAGTCTAGGATGGTCTCTTTGTTGTTAGGTTTGTTGATTCTAGTAGTGGTGGTAATAGTTTGTTTAAAGTTATGTAGGTTGATATAAGAAGAGGGATTATCATTGTTGATACTATACCAGTCAATGTTGAGGTCTCCTAGAATAATAGTTTCTTGTGGGTAGGTTGAGGAAATCCAGGACAGGGTATCTTCTATATTAGTAATGTTATGGCCAGGGGGTAGGTAGATGCAGAATATATATATAGCTTTGTCGGAGTTGATTTGAAATTTAGAGATCAAAATTTCAGCTGAGTTTTCTTGGGTTGGGTTATGGGGTATAGGGGAGATAAGAAGATCATTTTTAAAGAGTAAGGCCACTCCACCTCCTTTACGTTTTAATCTGTCATTTCTTAATATGTTATATCCTGGTGGTGTTATTTCATTGTCAGTGGTTGTAGGTTTTAACCATGTTTCTGTGAGGCAGAAAATATCAAATGAGTAAGTACTGAGAAGGGCGTGGAGATGAGTTGTTTTATTGTTTATGCTTCGAATGTTAAGATGTCCAATTTTTAAGGAGTTAGGAAAATTAAATAGGGTATCAGGGGAGTTGGGAGGAGAATGTGTAGCAGATGAAAAGTTAGGTTTAGGTGGGCCAGGGTTAGGGTGGATGTCACTAGCTTGTAAGGAGGAATATTTGAGAGCAAGTATGTGGCTGTGATTAAGGATGGGTGGGATTTTTATTTTTTTTACTACAAGGTGATTCAGTTTTATGGGAGTAAGTCTGTGGTACTTAGCTTGTAGGTAATTGGAGGTGGAGGTGATATTGATGTGGGCTTGGGCTAGTGAGTTGTTAAGGGTAAGTGTTTGTTTTTGTGAGTAGTTATGCAGGTAGAGGTTTTTTGTTTCAAATAAGGTGATTAGATAAGTGGTGGTAAGGACTACCACAATTGAAGTTAAGAGTATAGCCATTTGTAGATTGTGTCTGGATATAGTTATCATGATTCAATGTGAGTAGAGGTATTAGATTTAGAGCTAGAATATAAATAGGCAAAATATAAAAGTAGAGAGACTTGGTGTGAGGTTATGTCACAGTGCCTGAAGTGGGAATGAGTATAGAGCAGGTGACACTGTGGAGGGAAAAGAGAGTATTTGAGAGCAGATGCTGGGATTCTATGTGAAGTGGTAAAGGTTAGTTTAGGAGGTAGAGTATAGTAGAGATTGGAGAGTAGGAAGTGAAATGCTGTGATAAGTTAGGTTAGTGGAAGTGGTAAAGAGTGTAGTTACAAAAGGAAAGTAAGAGATAAGGAACTAATACTAGGTAGGGTAAGAACTAAGAATGTAGTGGAGTGAGTATGAGGCTTACAGTGGAAATGTGAGGGTGGAGTAAGCTATTGCTGGGTGGGTGTGGTTGGGTAAGAGTAATTGGTTTCAAGTTATAATTGGGTGTTAGAAAAGAGGAGTGTGGTCATAGAAGTATAAGGTTAGGACCACTGGGGGTGTGTGGGAATTGGGGGTAGGGTAGGGGAGCGGAGTGAGCCCGCAGGGCAAACAGAGCGGGTAGAAACAGTGAAAGAAAAGAGCAGGAGTGGAAACAATCAGTCAAGATATAAGAGAGACTAAGTAGTGTAAGTTTGGAAGGGTGAGTTAGTGAAGTATGGGGAGAGAGTAAGGGGATACTCTGTGAGTTACAAGTCTAGAGGGCAGAACAAACTGCAAGGGGAAATATATACCTAAAAGAAAATAGTTGTATTTCAGTCTGAAAGAGCTAACAGTTGGTACAGAATTGGACAGGAGAAAACTGCCATCTAGAGGCCGATTTAGAGAAGTACAAGAGCAGTTTCAGTTATGGAAGGGAAAAACGGGCAAGGGAGAGATGGTTACTGGGGTAAACTAGAGCGTTGGATGCTGGTAAGCCGCTGGCAGACACGAGGCAGAGCCCTATCCTAGACCACATACAAACACCACACAAAAGTTTGCAAGCTAGAGGTGTAAATACATACAGCAGTCTTTAGACAGACACTAAGTGTGCTTCAGAAGGTTTGTTAGGGTCCAAAAACGCCGTGATAGCTTCAAAAGTTGGGAGTTTCACAGGGCAGGAACCACACCAGGTGAGCAAAGGCACACACACAGGAACAGAGGACAGGCTGATATCTAAGGATTAAAAAGGTAATACTGTTAGGTGCTAGATTAAATATTAACTATTTAGGTTTAAATGTAGTTTTATAGCTGGAATATAACAGTTGGAAAAAAAGGAACAAAAAGCGAAAGAAGGGAGACAGCTTGAGTAGGCTTATCCAGGAGAGTGCAAGGGAGGAGAGTAGGAGTATAGAGGGAGACTAAGAGAGGTGGAAAGTGGAGTGGTAGTGGAGAAAGGAATAGAAAGAAAAAAATATGTAAAATATAGCAGGAGGAGAGGAAATCAGAAATGCAGGCTCAAATAACCCTATATAAACATTGTGATAATGTGCAAATAGGAAAACAATATAGCTGATTATTTAAAGGCAAGGCAACAAGCTACAATATATCCAAGAAGGCAGCAAGTAATTCTAGCAATTTACAATCATATAGTGAGGGTTAAACCTCAGCGCTAAGAACTAATATAGCTAGGTAATGGTTGTAATTTAAAAACCACGATCAAGGTTATCGCAAGTAAAAACTGGCTTCATTTCAGGTCACAGTGGCTAACATAATACAAGCCGCGTATACAGTTTTAACATGAGGTTACAATCTAGTATAAGAATACAAAAATTGGATAACATAACAGGAGAATGTATAACTGGTAGCTGAATCAAGAAAATGTATAGTAAGTACAGGTAGTGTAAGGCTGTCGCTACCCTTTAAAGCTCAGTTTACCTCATGAATGAAAAGCGGGAAAGACAGGAATTCATGTATCGCAATGGAAACAAAAAAGTAGCGACTACAATTGTAACCATAATCACAATATTATATCATATGTAGTTCATGATTATCACCAGAAAAAACTAGTGTTAAGGTAATGCACTTAAAACAAAGAGTAGCGACTGCAGTTGTAACCACAATCGACCACAGTTGTAACCACAATCACTAATATTACGGTAATGCACATAAAACAAAGAGTAGCGACTGCAGTTGTAACCACATTCACAATCATATACCCTGATTAACTCAGAAAAAAAAAACTAGGTAAAACTGGTATGTATGTAAGGCAAATGAAAGATACAGTAGCGACTACAGATTAGACCATAGTCGCAATATTATAGCAAGTGTAACGTACTATTATGGTCATGAAAAACAGGACTCTGGGTAACCTGCTTAAAACAAAAGGTAGCGACTGTTTTTGTAACCTAAATTATAATACTATGGCATACACAACTGCATATAGAAATAAAAGCTTAGCTGTAAATACAAAGACACAGTTAGAAGCGATTACAAGACGTGTGACACTTACATTGATACAAGGTGATCAGGGATGAAGACACTCGCCCATGAGCAAGCCAGCAGCTCGTTTGTGGGCAGAAGATGTGCGCTGGGGAAGGTGAAATTTAAAAATGGCGCCACTCGCAATTGGGACGCTATATAGATGTCAGGGCGGGAAAAGAGGAGTAAGGAGCGGGGGGGAGGGGCAGTGATTCCGAGAAGGTAAGTGGTGGGAGAGGGGCGGAGCCAGCTATGAGGGCAGGCGTACAATGAGGTAGGGAAAAAGATAGTACAGGTAGAGATATGCAGACGGGTTAATGGGACCAAGCGTACGGATGTGAGATCTACCTAGACAAGCCTAGGTAATTATATGTAGGTACAGTTGGAATGTGGTGACCCCAAAGTGTAAGGTAGTACAATCTGGGCTTCTTAGAGGGAGATCTAGGGAGTTCAGAAGAGACCAAAAGGGAAAGAGATAGGAAATTAGGAGGCAAATATAGAAACAAGAAAGTGTAAAGGATGAGGGAAAGAAAAAAGGTAGTAGTAGTAGAAACAGTGAAAGAAAAGAGCAGGAGTGGAAACAATCAGTCAAGATATAAGAGAGACTAAGTAGTGTAAGTTTGGAAGGGTGAGTTAGTGAAGTATGGGGAGAGAGTAAGGGGATACTCTGTGAGTTACAAGTCTAGAGGGCAGAACAAACTGCAAGGGGAAGTATGTACCTAAAAGAAAATAGTTGTATTTCAGTCTGAAAGAGCTAACAGTTGGCACAGAATTGGACAGGCGAAAACTGCCATCTAGAGGCCGATTTAGAGAAGTACAAGAGCAGTTTCAGTTATGGAAGGGAAATAAACGGGCAAGGGAGAGACGGTTACTGGGGTAAACTAGAGCGTTGGATGCTGGTAAGCCGCTGGCAGACATGAGGCAGACCCTAGACCACCTAATTAATAGTACGATATGATTGGATGGCTGCAATCATGTTGTACTTACTCTGCTCTTTTAAAATGGATGTAAAATGTTAAATGTTGTTTAAAGCATTGAAAAAGGTCGGTAAACCGAAAGCTTTGCTGTTGCTGTATTAAAGAGTACTGTGGTCCTCTGACAGTGGATTGTTGTGTTATATATTTTGTGTACATGTGCCATTTAGACTTTTAATAAATAGAAATGCCCTAGTTTACATTTTTTTTTTCATAAAACTTGTGTTTTTGCAATTCCTGCATAAGACGCATTGTGTATGTTGCAAGCGGTCACATGAAACATGAGAAATGTGTTGTCTTCTGCTGCAGGACTGAAAGCTCATTCATGATTTTCACAGAGTTCATAAAATGCACTAAGATAAAATATATATGATATTCTCCTGTGTCATTTTACATATGGTCTCTATCTGCCTAAATGTCTGTTTGTCTATCTATCTATCTATCTATCTATCTATCTATCTATCTATCTATCTATCTATCTATCTATCTATCTATCTATCTGTCTGTATATCTATCTGTCTGTCTATCTATTTAATTTATGACACCTGAGGTAGAGGGATCCCACAGGGGCTAAGTGGAGCTAAGTGGGCAATTAAAGAGAAGGAGGTGAAAAAGAATACTGAAGAACTTTGAGGAGATAAGATCCAAAGTCTAGACAGAGTGGAGTCTACCATGCAGCCAGAATTATCAAGTATTGTGTCTCCAGTAGCTGGACTCTACATCTTCCCTCTAAAAAGTAGAGAGATTTTGTTTGGTGAAGGACATTAGTGCTAATACTAGGCCTCTGTGACTTGCAACAGTTCTAGGCAAGGCAATAGAGAACATTCTGTGAGCTGGATCAGTCCAATTCCTGTTATTAAATAGGCTGTATTTTATCTAAAGTAGAATGGGAAAGAGTACTTTGAAGGCAATCCACTGCATATGACCTCATCTTAGAAAGCACCACCAGCTGAAGCTGGTGGGATTGGATCCATTTCCATAGATGAGGCTACTGTAATAATTAAGAAGGTCCTCTGTGGCAAGATTGTGGGAAAAGATGAGATCTGAGTATAAATTTCATCCATCCACACCATGTGGGTCATGTGCGTTACATGCTGACTGAGAGAATGAGACTATAAATACATGTGGCAGAAATCAGGTTATTTCAGAAAGTAGATGAAGTCATTCACTGTGATAGAGTGAACAGGTCAGCAATCCTGTGCAATTTCAAAGTATGCTCCTCCAGGCTGGGTGGAATCAAGTGAGGAGCTTTACATATCTTGAGAAGATGTCTTCTGTGTGCCTTGCAAAGGCAATATACTAGACATAACTAATGTGTTGAGGCACCAGGGCAGATCCAGAACAGTTTAAATGGATTATATCTCTCAGATTGTTTAGAAATGCATGGAATCCTGCAGGATGAGCTGGAGACATCCGCTGGGATAAAGTAACCGAATTCCAAAGTAGCTTCCACTTATACAAGGAATTAAAACAAGAACAGTTAAGCAAAAAATAACCATGAAGATGGTGAGAAACAGATGGAAGTTTTAATAGCAAAGAATAAACACTTTCATCCTTCAATAGCAACAGACTTCATCAGACTACATATTTTCATCCAAAATAATCAATATGTACTTTTTAAAATAAATCACATGACATTAATCACATGACAATTCACATACATCAATGAATAAATATACAAAGTATACATACTTTTTAAGAAAGAAAAGTTTACTCATTTCTTAAAAAACACTTTATATTTAATACTTCAAGTCCCAGACATTTATCTGCCCATAATCTAAGTTGCTATAAAGTCTCCCTGGACACTAACCTGCTTTTCTCTAGTACCATTCTTAAACATAAGAATTTTTTTGTCTTAAAAAAAAATTAAAACTTTCTCCATTACGTACAAACCAAACGCTAACCTGTTTTTATAATTTCTCCTTCTTAAACCTAAGAAATTTTTATCTTAAACAAAAAACTAAAAGTTTCTCCATCTTGTACAAACCAAAGAATGTAAATAGGGCATTATTTATTTATTTTTTTTATAGGATACTAGTTTTCATTCATGTGTTTAGACAATTTTCTTTCTTTTTTGTTTAAAATTGTTATTAATTTAATATATATACAATATATACAAACAAAGGAAGATAATTCCAGAATACATATACTGTTATATAATACTGACAATATATCATGCCTCTAGAATAAATTAATTCCAACAAGATAATTTTCTTGGTACTTCAATAACACCTTTTCAAGATTATCAAACTAGGTAACAACACATTTAACAGATCTTGAGCAGTATTCATAGTCCAGGGCTGCTGAAAGGCATAACATATATCCGTGGAGAGCAGCGCTATGTGGATATATGCAAATAACGTCAGCATAACATAGTTGCATTGAATACAAAAACGAGAAGCAAATTCTGTAATTACACTCTTTTCTATAAACATGTAAACTGAATAAAGATCATCTTTTCATACTTGTGAACTATTTCACAGTATTACATTTGCCTTGGAATATCGCTGCAAGCATGCCTGAGTGCAGTCACTCTCAAATTATAGCACAGTGGTGGACTGCAGAGCAGCTAAAATCTATTTTTTTAAATTAAAGGAGTTAGAACAGTTTCATATTGGGTATCCTTTTGTGGATACCCTGATGGTTTCACTAAAGAATAGAAAGGGGATGACAGAAAAGACTAAAAAAGGGTAGACAAACAAGGGAAATATCAAGAGGGTTTGAGGTGGAGGAAGTTGAAGAGGAAGGCACCTTTTTTTTTTTTGTTGGGGCATAGACCCCCCCCCCCTTTTTCAATTTTTTTTTTTTTTTTGTATAAGAGGGCAGTGTGGGTATGAAATGGGGAAGAGGGTGTAGGAGAACTGGTAAGGGAAGAAGGGATGATGAAGTCTCAACTGTGTACACAGTCAACAAAGCCTCAAACACATCCACTGCCAGATGATGTTGAGGGAGTAGGGGCCTGTTGATGTGGTGATGGGTATCAACTTCGTGAGTGTGTCTTTTGCTCACTGAAGACAGACTTTGACTGGAATGATTCTCCTGTCTACCATCTATTCCAATACTTCCTTAACCAAACTCCAAAGCTTCTGTACAGTGAGGCTTTTCAGGATACCATGTGCCAGAGTGCCTGCAGGACTGGCGCCTCCACTCCGACTCTGTGGGATGTCCCCAGATAGGCATAAGGTAATCTATCTCTAGTCTGGGAGGTACATACCTGGACTGGTCCTGAGGAATTTGAGTCTGTATAAAAGAGAAATGAAATGAGAGAGAACGAAAACAACAAAGTAATAAGAATTGCATAAGCAAAATAATAAATAAAAGAGAAAAGCGGTGGGGAGAGACAAAACAGAAAAAAACACAATACATCAACACAGTACCAAACAGCACTGTTGTAATTCAAGTTATCAAGCTAGTCCACCATTCAGAAAAGTATCTTTATTAAAGTCCAGTTGTGCATGGGAAGTGTTTATGCGTACACTCAGAGGTAGTGATTAGAGAAATGCTTATGTAACTTGGGCAAATTTATAATAGTGTTTATGCATACTTGTGATTAACTGAAATGGTTTTGTGTTTCAACTCCATACTTTTCAAACACATTTAGAGTACAGTCATCAAACATGAATTAAATCACTAAGTACTGCAGTTAATCATGCTTAGAAATGACAGCACAACACATTTTCCTTGATCTGTTCCTGTCTTCCTTGAAATTTCTTTCACTTGCAAAGGTATAACAACACTTGTTTGCACGATTACCACTGAAATCAGTTTTAAAAGCATTGATCTACTAGCTCATAGGTTCGCACTAGGCTAATTTAGTTTATGGGCTATTTTAAGCCTAGCCAATAACCCACTGTGAGAATCAAACCCTTTATGTTGTGTCTATAGGGTAAGTACTTTAACCATTATGCCAATCACCTGCTGGTTTCCTCACCTGGCAGGAAATCACCAGCAGTGCTTTAGTGTATGCAGACTTCCAATCTTTTCAGTCAAAGACCAATAAAACACTAGGCTTGTCTTTCCTTTACCTGGGACCTTTAATACCCCCAGACCAAAAAGGCATAAATGAACGCAATCCAGGTTCATACTAGGCTAACTGCCCTTGTGAATTATTTTAAGCATAGCAAATTACCTCATTTGAGTCAAACCCTACACCTTCTGTTTTTAAGGTAAATACCTTGACTGCTATGCCAGTCCCTCAAAATATAGCCACCCAACATGGGGCTCGAACCCACGACCCTGAGATTAAGAGTCTGATGCTCTACTGACTGAGCTAGCCAGAGGTAAAAAAAATGTAATCACCCCTGCCAAGTCTCAAACCAAGGACACTATGAACTACAGCAGAGTGCATTAGTCTACTAGGCCAACTCAGCTCTTCTAGTGTGTGTACTATCCTGAATTATGTACAATAATGTTTAGTTAATTAATACATATCTTATGGGCACCTGTTACTCTTACCAGAAGCTTCCACCAGTCTTGGTTCTTTTCTTTTCTTGCTGAGAATTGTATTTCTTCTTCAGATACAAGTAAAAACGAGAGAAGGATAAGCTTGTTTGCCTGCCACTGTATTCCACATATACAAACATGTCTTATATTCCCTGTAATCATTTTCATTCTTGACTTATCCTGTCAGATTGTAACTGCTGAATGCATACATGTGTGTATAATTAAAATTCAGTAGTGAAATATCACACTGCATTGTGTAGGGTGGGGAGGAAGCAAGAATGCAGGTCTGTTTGAAAAAAATGCATGCAACACACTGTGGAAAACCTGAACTGCAAATGCTGAAATGTAACCATTCAAGGAAGTGTAAATGTTATTTTCTGCAGAACCTTGTCATGTACAGTAATGAAGTAAAACAGCTTTTTCTCTGAAAGAGTATTTGTTACTCATCATTACAGCAAAGTAACATACACTCCCCTCCTGCAACAGTCAGCCTGACTATGGCATGGTGAGTATCATTTCAGCCATGTTGTATGTGCAGCAAGAAATACTTATGAGCAAACAATTAAGATCAGCAATTCGTTTTACTTATATCTAGTTATCTCTCACAGAATCTGTTCTTGTAGTAATTAAAAAAGTCTTGCATTTTCAAGTCAATGCTACACAATTCTTTAAATCTGTAACTGCAAGTTGTATTTCTAACTGTATTACATACAGTCAACATTACTGATATTTGAACATTATTAATACATTTATAGAGCTACCTGTCCAGATTACTAATTTCATATTCTTTACTGACATTTTTTATTTATTACTGTAACCTCTTAATAGGTAACAACAGTATTTTCACTCTGTCATGAAGAGATGGATGTCTGATTACATAAAATGGTATTTATTTAGTTTTTCTTAATGCATTTTGATATGTCACCTCAAGTACATATCTGAAGGGTAAGATATTTTACTGTTGAAGTGCATGTACTTGTACAATATTTTCTATGCCTGTTGCATTTTTATATATGAATATATATATATATATATATATATATATATATATATATATATATATATATATATATATATATGTGTATATATATATATATATATATATATATATATATATATATATATTCAGCTATATATTGAATAAAAATTGTATTTACTGTAGAACACAGGACTCCTCACCTGAAACTTATCAACCCACCTGGCCAGCTGATCAGCACTACGGTTTTTCAAGTCATTATACCTGTGATGACACTGCTGATCGGAGTGAGTTATACCTGCCAGGGTTGACAAGTGGGCATCCAACAAGTACTGGTACGTGTGCATGCCTGGATTTTCTCCAGGTACAAGTCATGCAGAAGGTAAAGAATGATTAACATCTCTTTTTCACACCAGTCAGGAGTGTGGCCTCAAGTCTTTACAAATGCAGACATCATTCTAATAGCCAGAATCAGAATGAGGAAAGTGTAGTGCTGGCTGTATTAAACAGGCTTAGAGCCACTGCCTGTTGGATGTGACATCACCTTGACCAAACCTATTTTTTACTAGCATGATCATTAGACCAGTTATTAATAATATTGACAGGCTTGATGAGACCACAAATGCTTTGTCACACCTTTTTTTTCTTAAAGGCAAACACTTACCAGAGCATGCAATTAGTAATAGATTATTTCTAAGTTTCTTTAAATCAATTAGGTGTTACCAGTATTATTTCCTCATAACATTTTTATATTTTTCTTATGGCTGCATTTGGCTTCATGCATTTAAGTGTGACCTATTTTGATGGTCCATACTCTGAGCCAGTAATCAAGGAGTCTCAGTCCTCACCATTGACACTGGTGAGGTATGGCCACTAGGAACAAAAATGGATACACATAGTATTTTCAGATGTATCACTCTGCATCAGGCATAATTTCCCTTAAGAGCACACAGGGAGCACACTCTGGACCTTGGGCTGGACTCTGTCTCACTCTTGAGGCCCCAAACAAGTCCCCACACTGACCACTTTGGAGCTCTGTGTCCCTATTTTAAGTAGCTGACACACACACTTGGATATTTGATACACACACACACACACACACACACACACACACACACACACACACACACACACAGATACACACATCTAGGAAAGGCTGGCACAGATTTACCAGCTGTGCCCCCTCTGCCCAGACTGTACAGTAATTATGCTGCCACCAGTCAGCTACTCTAAGGCTCTTACAAGGGTACCCAATTATACTGTGAAATTAATAATAATACAAATGGCTGTATTATCCAAACAGCAAGGCTTTCAGGAGTGGCCACAGTGTCACCAAATAAATATAAGTACTCTCAAAGGTTAAAATATTCTTTAAAAGACCAGTGACAATGAAACGTTGAAACATATTTAATAATAAATAATAAAAGAACATAAAATACTAAGTATTGATTTACAACAAACACCAGGATTTCAATCACAGGAAATATTAAAAATAAACCTATGGATAGATTTACACAGATACAGAAAAACAGTACTTAACTAACCTCATTATATTTTACTGACTGATCTAAATAATTACTTTTCCCTGGTTACTTACTAAAGCAAGGCAATATGAAGTATGTTGAGTTGCTTACTACAGCAAGGCAAGATGAGGTGTGTGGTTGTGTGAGATACCTGTGAGAGATCGTTCCTGTCGGGTTTGGAAAAACAAAGACCTGCTGCAAGAGTTCCATCATATCTCTCATCAGTATCTAAAGAATCATTTCACTGCTGGTTAGAGAATGACATCACATCTGGTCACCTGACTCTGGTACAATACACACCCAGAGCTTTGCTAAGATCTGTTGTAGCATCTGAAAGCTATAAAACAATTTCAAAAACTTCCACCCTTCCATGTAACAATTAGTTCACCCATAAGGACAATACAGTAAGATTCTTAGTCCTGGTTTTCCCAGACATTTTTGTCTCTGGCTACAATCCGACCATTAAGATAAAATCTTTATGGACTAAACTAACCCATTTAATTTTCAACTTATTTTTCAAAATTAGCTGGACTGAGATTAACCTCTTCCCTTCTGGAATACTCTGTTAAAACATATACATTTAATCAGCTATAATAATACTGTCTGACATACATGTATATCTCTTTTCTGTCCAGCAGGACCCATTATTGATGCATTTTTAACACACGCAACTTTACAAATACATTTTAACACAAGCTTCTGTACAAATCAGTGTTATAGTCAAATGACATAAAATTCTTTACAAAACTCTGGGTAGCTATGGTGGCATATGTTACACATGCACTGCCCTACTCTCTCTGGCACAAATAGCACTACATCATATCATCACACCTATCCTTTTTTATCTTCATTTTTTTCTTCTTTTTTATTAATAAGTAGTGGAAAAAAAAGATATCAGTACCAATGCGAAGAAGTATTTCTAGGACTTTTGTATATGTGTTACTTTTTGTCTCTGGCTACAATCAGACCTGTAAGATAAAATCTTTATGGACTAAACTAACCCATTTAATTTTCAACTTATTTTTCAAAATTACCTGGACTGAGATTAACTTCTTCCCTTCTAGAATATTCTGTTAAAACATATACATTTAATCAGCTATAATAATACTGCCTGACATACATGTATCTCTTTTCTGTCCAGCAGAATTCACTATTGATGCATTGTTAACACAAGCAACTTTACAAATAAATTTTTAACACAAGCTTCTATACAAATCAGTGTTATAGTCAAATGACATACAATTCTTTACATAACTCTAGGTAGTTATGGTGGCATATGTTACACATGCACTGCCCTACTCTCTCTGGCACAAATGGCACTACATCATATCAACACACCTATCCTTTTTTATCTTTATTTTTTTCTTCTTTTTTATTAATAGGTAGTGGAAAAAGAGATATCAGTACCAATGCAAAGAAGTATTTCTAGGACTTTTGTATATGTGTTACTTTTTATCTCTGGCTACAATCAGACCTGTAAGATAAAATCTTTATGGACTAAACTAACCCATTTAATTTTCAACTTATTTTTCAAAATTACCTGGACTGAGATTAACCTCTTCCCTTCTCCAATACTCTGTTAAAACATATACATTTAATCAGCTATAATAATACTGTCTGACATACATGTATATCTCTTTTCTGTCCAGCAGGACCCACTACTGATGCATTGTTAACACAAGCAACTTTACAAATACATTTTTAACACAAGCTTCTATACAAATCAGTGTTATAGTCAAATGACATAAAATTCTTTACATAACTCTAGGTAGTTATGGTGGCATATGTTACACATGCACTGCCCTACTCTCTCTGGCACAAATGGCACTACATCATATCAACACACCTATCCTTTTTTATCTTTATTTTTTTCTTCTTTTTTATTAATAGGTAGTGGAAAAAGAGATATCAGTACCAATGCAAAGAAGTATTTCTAGGACTTTTGTATATGTGTTACTTTTTATCTCTGGCTACAATCAGACCTGTAAGATAAAATCTTTATGGACTAAACTAACCCATTTAATTTTCAACTTATTTTTCAAAATTACCTGGACTAAGATTAACCTCTTCCCTTCTGAAATACTCTGTTAAAACACATACATTTAATCAGTTATAATAATACTGCCTGACATACATGTATCTCTTTTCTGTCCAGCAGGACCCACTATTGATGCATTGTTAACACAAGCAACTTTACAAATACATTTTTAACACAAGCTTCTATACAAATCAGTGTTATAGTCAAATGACATAAAATTCTTTACAAAACTCTAAGTAGTTATGGTGGCATATGTTACACATGCACTGCCCTACTCTCTCTGGCACAAATGGCACTACATCATATCATCACGCCTATCCTTTTTATCTTCATTTTTTTCTTCTTTTTTATTAATAGGTAGTGGAAAAAGAGATATCAGTACCAATGCAAAGAAGTATTTCTAGGACTTTTGTATATGTGTTACTTGTTAGGGTGTGACATACAGACCTGGATGGCCAGGGATTAACATTCACATTCATTGCAACCTGACATTCAGATGACTCTGTTTTGAATTTTACCAGTATATCGCTATATTGGCTAGTTTTGGACAAGCAGTGCCTATCTGTAAACAGCTTGGCATTACTGCTGTGGACCTCATAAACATCTGCAGTTTGTCCACACCTTCTCAGACTTGTTCATGTAACATGTCATACATGTTCACAATTGGAGAAAATCTGGAATCCACCGATGTACTTCGTAACACGTTTGCATTATACTAAGATTCATAGGCATTCATATAAATTAGCCTAATTTGCATACTGAATGTATATATTGGCCAGAATGTATACCGAAAGGCTGAGCTATGCCATATTGATATGTGAATAACTCAGGTAAGTAGCATACTACTTTGGATATCTCAGACATCCAAATGAAATTAAATCTTTATAAAACAAGTAATAGTCATTAACTGGACAATTAACAGTTCCTGTCATACTGTTTTAAAGGTGAATTCCAGCGCATGTTGAACTTTATTGTGCTTTTACATTGACTGACTATTTAATTATGGAGAACTGCTTGCAAGTTGGTTGACATGTGCTTCTGTTCATTGAAAATGTAGTAAATAAACAATACATCATTGTCATTGTCCATGTAGTTTAGACTTTGCTATTGAAGTTGAAAATGTTTACTGTGCATAAGACAAAAATACAGCTGTGTATTGAAAGTGTTGTTTTACTAATGACAGACAGTATTACATTTTGGTATTCAAAAATCTGAAGTTGTGCTCTTTAAAATCACATTTGTCTTAGATCACTTCTGTAGTTGTGTTAGTGACAGGAATGGCAGGCCAGTGGATTAAACATTAATGACTGATGTCATGCAAACAGGACTGTGGCAAGTGTCTGTCAGTAGCCCTTTTATTTATTTATTTATATATTTTTGCATTTTTTTTCTATGGTACAGACGGACGATAAGGGATCCAGGCATAGACACAATAACTTTAGCCATGAGGAAAATTGTATACTCATGGCAGGACTTAGGACATATGGCAAACTGCTGTTTGGTAAAGGGGGGTTCAGACAAGCTGAAAGGAGCAAAGCATGGAGTCAAGTAGTTGTTGAAATCAATGCAGTTGGAGGCAGAAACAGATCTCTAGCATAGTGCAAGAAAAGGCCAAATGATATGGTAGGATGTGCAAGAAGCAAGGCCAGACAGAATGGAATTTCCAGGATCAGTATGTGTGGGTGGGGGCTCTGAATCTTATTAATTTAACAATGGATAATAAATTTCTTCTGTCCATTAGTGGGGGTGACTATGATACAGAAATGGGTACAACTTGAATAATTAGAGGCGGTGTGGACACTGTTTCATCAAACCAAAGTCTGCAGCACCATTTGCATTCATCAGTTCCTGAAGGTTAGTTTAAAGTCTACACCACTGTTTCATCAAACCAAAGTCTGCAGCACTATTTGCATTCATCAGTTCCTGAAGGTTAGTTTAAAGTCTGCACCTTTTAATTGTTTAACTTTGAATGGTGGCAAACAGTGCTGCAATTAAACATATCACAACTGATTGTTATTATTAGATAAACCTTGTACATCAGCAGCTAATGAAAATGTAGGCAGACTTCATGGTAAGTGTCCCACCTCCGTATAAGCATGCTGTACCAAATGCTGTTGCACTACTATTAATGTGTTGTACTGATTTTTGTTTCAGACTCAGCATCAGAAACACAGTTCAACTATACCATAAATATGGATAAAGTCAGCAGGAGAATGGATGTTGCTGATGCTGCTGATGATAATAATGTAGTTGTATTTATGAGGCACCCTGAGAGAAGTGACAGGCAGTCTCCCAGTATAACTACAGCCTCTCTCACCTCACAACATGTTGGTAACTGTACAGAAAGTGACACTGCATCACAAAGTCAAACACAGGCTGACATTCTACTCATGCTTTTACATTTGGAGCAAACATGCACTTCTACACCACTGTCTCCACAGGCAGAAGAACAGTGTCAGGATGAAGGCATGCAGTCTGAGGCCACTTTTCCCAGAGTGACGACACTGCAAATAGGTGCTAGCTGCAAAAATTATTTGGAACTACCTCAGGAAACATGTAAAGCATTGGCAGCACAATAGGAAATGTGTTGTGACATAGTTAGGGCTCAAACTAGTGCAACACAGAGTCAGCTGGAAATGGTTAGAGTCCTACAGGATATGTGTGAAGATTTCAAACAGTACTTTGAGTTGGAAGAGAGAAATGATAATGCCATGGTTTCACTGATGCATAGCATGGTGGCGCACCAGCCCTCAGTTGCAGCCTCCAGTTGTACACTGGTTAAGATATACCAGACTCAAGCCAAACTCAGTTTAACTGGGGGTAGGGGAATGGGACAGTCCAGACACATGAGGGAAGATCACATGATAGTAACATTTGCTCTCAAGAGAGCAATGTCAGCATTCACAGTGAGCAATCACAACACATTTCTCACAGGCCATGTCAACAGTCATCTGCACCTAGGAGAACCTCACATTCCAGGTCAAGGTCAGGGTCACTAACAGGAGAAGCACCTTCCTCCTCTAGATCACACCATCGAACTAACTCACCTTACAGTTCTCATAGTAGTCCATCCTCCAGACCTGTTGCACCATCACCAGGCCTATCAATAGGAGATGTGTATGACTCATTTTATCTGGAGCTACTGTGACTTAACATTTCTCTACAAGTCTGCTTGTGTAATGAAACTAAGGAATAGCTGGTTGTGGGGGTGGGGGCAGGAGATGTGGTGGACATATAGGCAGAGTTATCATTCCCTGCCCAGCTATTACTTTCATGATATTCTGAAGTTGTAAACTTACACATTTGTGATTAAATGCAATTGTGTTGAGGGGAAGATGGAAGTCTATGTACATATATTAAGTACATACATACCTCATTATTGTACAAATGAAGAAAGATTCTGACCTTATTAATATTTTACATGGCAGTAATAAAGACGTGATGTGCAGTGCAACATAAGTCTTTACAGATGAATTGAAAATGAAAGCTACATTTTTCACTGCTGAAAATACCTGCTTCTACTAAACACTAAACAAATAATTAAATAAAAAGTTATCAAATACAGCACGTGCAACTATTGACTTAGTTATTGACTTGTTGCCTCTCAGCATCACTGCACAGGAATCAGTGAGCACTCAAGCAAACAGCTAGAAATAAATACATTCTTTTTAGATGGATAATAATGTCAGTCACAGTACACCATGCACCTCACAGCATAGCCCACAGGTATCACTGCATACATCAATTTTATTCTATGTGTTTTTTTTTTGTTTTTTTTGAAGGAAGCTATCCTGAATGTCCTGGTCCATGTTTCTGGACTAAATGCTGCCTCTTAACTTTTGCAGCTACATGGCACAGATGAGCCTGCAGCATAGGGTCCCTTACTACTCCTGCTGGCTAGTCATCATTAGTCATAGTAGACTGGAAATGGGAGCTGCAGTGACAGCATGGGTCACTTCCCAACCAGACCAACAGATAACAATATTATGCAGAATTCAACAGGCAGTGAACATCCTGCACATAGTAGCTGGGTCATACTGAAGGGCACCGCCAAACTTGTCCAGGCACTAGAAATGGCTCTTCATGAGGCCAAACACTTTTATAATCACAATATAATTTTGGGACAGAGGTGTCTTATATTCCTCCTCTTCTGCTCCATATGAATTTCTCACCAGTGTCATGAGCCATGCCTCCAGTGGATATTCGACAACCCCTTACACAAATTTAAAAAAGTGAGAGAAAGGTGAGGAAAGAAAAAAAGAAAAGACAGATTAATATACAGCAATTACCTTTAACATGAATAACTATGTACTTAAAAAAACTGTTTATACTTAGCAACACAATGATCACTGGGCATCCTACAATGCAGAAGGAGGTGGCAAAGTGAGCTTGTGTGCCAAATATGAGAATCATGAGCACTGTCAGGATGCTGGGCAGAGACATTGGTGATGCACCCTAGTGCATCATACACTACCTGGTAATTGATGGAATGGAATCTCTTCCTATTACAGTACCACATTCCATGGGAACCAGGAGGGGCCCTAATTGTGATATGGATGAAATATATCACACAGAGTATTTCAGGCTAAAGTACAATTCTATAAAAGGCATGCATACTCCAAGCTTGGTCATGAGATGACACTGGGAAACAGATGTGCTGATCTATATGTGTCAAGAGTACATCCAGGAACTCATTCAGTATCCTCAAAGCAGAAGCATGTGAGATCCCCAAGGTGTCCCCAGACTGTCTCTGGAGTGCCCACACAAGTGTAGGGAGGGCTATACATACTTTTGTGTCTGCAAGAATAAGAAGTTCATGCATTCTTCCACTGCCCTATGGGAGTCAAACATGTCCATTGAGACAATTATAATTTCCTGGCCACTCTAAACTTATCTAGGATTTCCTGATGATCAAAGTTATCATGAGCAATCATTTGCCTATATTTCTACCTTCTTGGTGGTTGAGCACTGCTGAGTGCAAACAGTTTTGACCCAGCCAAGACAACAACTCTGACCTAGAAACAACAAAGCTCATCACAAGAGATACCATTTTAGCAAGCTGCAACTCTGATACTTTTGGCAAGTCTTCCCTTTTTATACTTCATCTGCAGCAAGCACAAGAAAGCAGGAAATTTGACTCTGAATTTAAATTGGTATAAACTAACCTTAATTAGCACAAGAACATTTGCATAATTTCTCATTATCATCTCATTATCTACTCACTTGCATACCTATATTCAGGGGCACCACAAACTGGTGTCACTGTCCTCAATGAATTGTGGTTTTGCTGCACCTGTGTGTGCTCTCCACTGAATTGCCTAATGCATTTTCTCTACTGATAGTGAATACCACCCCTTATTCTGATCACCTCTTTTTAATTTTTACATAAAATTACACCTAATTCTAAAAAAATTCTTTAAACACAAGACTTGAATTTGTATTCCAGTTCTTTGTAATAACATTTCTAGCTACTGCAAGAAGACTGCAAACCATTTTATATTGCTTAGTATTTACAGATAGTGGGACTGGAACATTAAATAAAATTGTTAATCTAGACAAGATGTGGTTATCTGACCACAATGTTCTAAAAAAATGATTATCTGTTCTCAGTGCGTATCAGGTTTTTCACAGTTCAAATCTGCCTTTACTTCCTTACTACATCTCCAGCAAATCAAAGTAATTGGTTTATTAAACTTTTAAATTTTATGTGGAGTAATAAATATCATGTGTATATATTTTGACCAAAAGATTTTCCTGTACATATTTTAAATCTGACTCATTGACTTAAGTAATATAATTCTATTATTTTTCCACTGCTATTCAGAAATGTCCAGTAATTTACATTTAAATCATTATTATTATTATTTTGTTTATTTTTAAAAGACTTATTTTGTTAGTTAATTGACCTTTAATAATGCTATACATTCATATAATGGAGGAATAGAATTCTAATACTCTTCATTTATAATGCATATAAGAGAATTTAATTTCATTCTAACAGACATAATTAGCTTATTAACAGATGTATCCAATTCATAAAATGTCCCTTAACTTTCTGATGCCCTAACTTTTCCTCCTTTAAAATAGTCATACCACAATACTAATCATTTTCCTTTAACATAACCATTTCTGCAGCATTTAAGATTCTATAAATCCTTAGGTTGATGCAATGGGAAAACACAAGAATTTCCATTTTTTTAACTAATGGAACTTTACAAACATATTTCTTAACCATTTAAAAAATTAATTTTATATAAGAAGAGTCTAAATTCTGAAATGTATTTCCTTCTAGAGTATATTTTAATAACTAAATAAAGGAATTATTGAATATTTCAAATATGTTTTAATTAGTGACTTCAAATGAATCAAAAACAATTTTGTTCTTGAATAGCATTCCATTGATTAGTATAGCTTGGATCCATCCAGAGTACAATTGAGTTAAAAAGTGCAGCAACTGAATAAGTTCCTATGTCTGAAAAGCTAATGCCACCATATTCCCATAGCTTGATATAGTTTCTATAAGAATTTTTTTTAGGATACCATAAACATTATACTAATATTTTCTGTATGCAATAAATAAATAATTGTTGGCAATATAATTATTTTAATAAGAATTAACCTTTCTTCAAAAGCAAAGAAACATTCATTCAATTGTTTAATAAGAAGTGACACATCCTCTATTATTTTAACAAAAATATTATTAATAATCTTATTAATATCTTCTGAATTTCAATTCCCAAATAATTTACTTCCTGTCCTTTCCAATTATACTTATATTTATCCATTAATTTACTATCCAGCTGTTGATTAATTGGGTTCTGTTTTATTACTGAACTTCAGTAATAATATTTATTGGAATTTAACTGTTTTTTATTTATTTCTCTATTTGAATTTTTAATATTCACTAGAGTTAATAAAACATTATCTGAAAATAACTATTTTAGACTGATAATTCTTATTTATAGAAAAATGCTCAATGTTGTCATTACTTCTTATATAGTTAGCAAAAGGTTCAAGGGCTATTGCAAATACTACCAGAAATAGTGGCCATCCTTGTCTTGAACCATAGTTTAAGGCAAATTATAATCATATGCTTTAGAATCTCTGTATAAAGTTTTATTATTTCTCCAAACTTTTCAGGAAATCCAAATATTTCTAAGGTTTTAAAAAAATTTGAATTAACAGAATCAAAGGTTCACTCAATATTTAAACTAATTAAGGCTATTTTTTATTTAAACTCTTTGCTAATTCTAAGATAGTTATTACCCTTTCAATATTGTCATGAGTTAATCTGTTAACAATAAATCATGTTTGACCTTTATTAATGAAATTGTCTGCTCTATCTCTTAATTTAAGAATAGAAGTAAATATTTTATCATCTACATTTAACAGAGAAATGGGTCTATATGATGAAACCAAATTTCTTTCTTTCCTTTTCCTTATTTAAGAATGGGCAATATTACAAAAAAGTTCAAAGAAGGGGAAAATATTTTATATTTTGGAAATATGATAAAAACTTCTCTAAACACTTCTGTCATACTCAATGGAAGTAAATTACATAATTCTACACTTAAATTGTCTAATTCCATGGATTTAACATTTTTACATTTCTTCAACACATCTTTAATCCCAGACAAGGAAATTGTTTTAATTAATAATGATATTTGATGATCATTCGGTTTTCTGGTAATATGTTTTTGTAAATATCTATATTATATTAATTTATGTTAATGTTTTCACCCTTGTTTAAATGTTCATGATTTTTTTAATATGTAGCATTTCATCTATGTCTGAAGTTGGTTTATTAGTTTGTAGATTTTTAATATTGTTGATTTGAGTTTTTTTCTTTTACTTAAAATTTTACTCCTGTTAGCTGAGCTATATAATTTTTTAAACAAGTTTATTGATTTTAAAGAAATAAATATAAACAATTACATGTTCTTTTAACATAAATATATTTATAATTCAAAAAGTGTTCGCATAAGCATTCAGATAACAATGTTTAACAAATAAAGTGAAATTACTAAAACTATATACAAAGACATCCATTGACTATCATTAAGTTGCCTAGTATTTGATTATTCCATTTATATAACACATAGAGAGGTTGAAATTTGATTTATATAATATCATTGTCAATCTCTTTCAGCAAATTCTGTAGATTAACCCATATATGATAGTTATAAGTTTTTTTAGATGTTCTAGATGTCATAGTTGCAATCTGCAATTGACAAACTTCTATTAGAATTTTCTTAACATCATTATAGGAAGGAGGGAATTCAGACATCCAGTGTCTTGTTACAGTTTTCCTGGCTACTGCCATTATTGCTCAAAGTAAGGAATGTTTAACTTTTTTTACACAACCAGGTATGGGTGCATTGAAGAGTACTAATGATTTGGTCAAAATAAAATTATCTGTTAATATTGCTTGTAGGAGTTCTTTAATGTTTTCCCAAAATACACTTAAAGCAGGGCAGTCATAAAACATATGGTTCCAGTCAGTGTTTGTGTTAGACTTACATCTGTTGCAAATATTTAGTTTACCATTAATTTTGTTCATTAGTTGAGGAGTGTAGAAGGATCTATATAAAAATCTCCAGGAATATATTTTCCATTTAAGTGAAAGTATTGTTTTTACTGCAGATTCTAATATATTTGTTTTATCAAGATCCCTTGGAAGTGTGTTATTAACTGTATAAAAATGGTTCCAGAAATTAGCAGGACAACAATATGTTTCTTCTCTGATAAGTCTGCATATAAATGCCATGTTGTCTGAATAAGTTTGTTTATGTTGTATAACTGAATTAAAGAAATCTAGCAGTATACTAGTGACCTGTTTATTAGCAGAAGTGATCGGGTCCATCTTATTTTGTAAGAATAGTCTGAGGGATTGTATGTTAAGCTATAGGGAGTTGTCTAACTGATATTCACTTATTATTTGATCTACATCCTTTACCCTATCATCTGTAATAAGTTGAAACCAATACAAAAGGCCTTTTTGTTTAAGCAAGGTAATTGTATCTATATCTGAGGAGTGTAAATATTCTTGAGTAAAGGATATTGGGAACATTGTAAAAAATGTTCCTTGTACTTAGTGTGTTTAAATATAAAGTTTCTAAAATGTATTAATATGTTGTGTAAGTAGCTAAATGAATATTTGTTTGGGTATGCTGTGCAACATGAAGTTGTCTTTAAGTATCCATAATATTGGGTTATTTATTAATTCTAATTTGTATGGCTGTGGTTTCGATATTAATAGCATAGCTGAGGATTCCCAGAATATTTTCCATTTGGCCTGATATGGCATATCTAAAAGTTATACTATGGACCTAATAATAGCTGCATTAGAATAAAGGTTCAAATCAGGAAAGGCTATGCCCCCTTTGTTCCAACTATGAAGGTGATGTCTGAGTGCTATTCTAGGTTTCCTGGGAAACCAACAGATAATTGATCTTATTAATGAAAACTTTACTGGGAAGTATTAAAATAGATTGTATAATATAGAGAATTTTAGGAAGGATTATCATTTTAATGATGGTTAACCTTTCCGCAGTTGCAAAATATAATTGTATTCCATTTTGTTAATAAATTTGAATATTTACATAACATCTATTATAATTTAGTTGTGTGATTAATTAAATATCTTTAGCAAGAATGATGCCTAAATATGTAATTTGATCTGTGATGTGTTAGTGTTTTTGTTAATGTTTCTCTTATTATTGTTGAAATAGATAGGTAGGATCTTAGTTTTATTATCATTGAATGTCAGTCTAGATATATATGGAAATGTGTTAACAGCTTCAAATAAGGCTGTTATGGAGGAATTATCTCCTTTAGTAGTGATGAGCACATCATCAGCAAATAACTGAATTTTAGAAGTTATTTCGGCACTAATTTCCAAACCTTCTATGTTTTTATTTCCTCGTATATCATTAGCCCATGGTTCCATTATGAGAGTAAACAGTAAGGGAGATAAGGGACAGCCTTGTTTTGCTCCTTTAGTGATGGGTATTTGAGTCGATGTGTATGATCCAATTTTGATATAAGCCAGAGTGCTTTTATAAAGATGCAATAGTAAATTAATAAAATTATCTGAAAAGTTTAAACATTATAATAATGTGAATAGATAATCCCAATGTATTGAATCAAATGCTGAGTTAATGTCAAGACTAACCAGAAACAATTTTTTTTTTCTTCCTTTGTGAATAATCAATAAAAATAAGAGACCATTTGATATTATCATATGTACTTCTATTAGTTACAAAACCTGTTTGGTCATCATTAATTAACTGGGGTAAGAATTTTTTTTTTAGTCTATCTGCATAGATGTTCATAAACATTTTGCAATCAATATTTAAAAGAGTTATGGGCCTATATGACGAACATAATTTAGGGTCCTTACTAGATTTAAGAATGGTAAAATAAAAGTATGAGGTCAAAATAATGTCATTCTGAGCTTTATGGAATACATTATGTAGTAAAGAAATAGCTGTTTTAGGCATGATTTTATGCAATTCAGGTATGATGCCATCACTGCCTGGTGCTTCGTTCTGTTTAAGTTTGTTAATTTGAGTTTGTATGTCTGGTAAATATATTTGTTTATCTATGATTTCTGACTGATGTTTGTTGAGTGTGACATACAGTTTTTTTTAATGTATTGTTTTAGCTTATCTAATGGTTGAATGATCTGAGATGTTTGATTTATCAGGGTTCAGGCACCTAGGCAGCGAGCAATTTCCCTGTGGTACATTTGACTGGGGACACATGGCTAAAGTGACATTCAGCTGCAGAGAAATATGGCTGATTGCAAATTCCCTGTGGGCAAAGAGAAGCACACACTGCCATACTCACAGCTTTAATAACCAAATGCACAGGGGGAAAACATTGCCCATGGTCCACAAGTGAACATGAGACAGCAGGCAATATGGCAGACATCAGCAGCAGGCTGGCCAGTGGGCATGTCAGTGGCAGTAAAAATGCAGTGCACAATGGGCAGTGCCTTTATAACTGGAGTGTGTGGACCACTACCCCCTTCACAGTGTCTAGGGAACATTACCTAAAATGCGTACTGGAGCATAAATGTGACTACAGTAGCCTGCAAGATTTCCTGCATGCTGTAGCACACTTCTACATGTTGTAGTTACATAAGCATGTGCTGTACACAGAGCACAACACTCATTACTTCTTCTGCCGCCATGCATTTGGTTATTAAAGCTGTGAGTATGGCAGTGTGTGCTTCTCTTTGCCCACAGAGAATTTGCAAACAGACATATTTCTCTGCAGCTGAATGTCACTTCAGACATGTGTCCCCAGTCAAATGTACCACAGGGAAATGTCTCGCTGCCTAGGTGCCTGAACCTGATTTAGGGTTCAGGCACCTAGGCAGCGAGCAATTTCCCTGTGGTACATTTGACTAGGGACACATGGCTAAAGTGACATTCCACTGCAGAGAAATATGGCTGTTTGCAAATTCCCTGTGAGCAAAGAGAAGCACACACTGCCATACTCACAGCTTTAATAACCAAATGCACAGGGGGAAAACATTGCCCATGGTCCACAAGTGAACATGAGACAGCAGGCAATATGGCAGACATCAGCAGCAGGCTGGCCAGAGGGCATGTCAGTGGCAGTAAAAATGCAGTGCGCAATGGGCAGTGCCTTTATAACTGGAGTGTGTGGACCACTACCCCCTTCACAGTTTCTGGGGAACATTACCTAAAATGCGTACTGGAGCATAAATGTGACTACAGTAGCCTGCAAGATTTCCTGCATGCTGTAGCACACTTCTACATGTTGTAGTTACATAAGCATGTGCTGTACACAGAGCACAACACTCATTACTTCTTCTGCCGCCATGCATTTGGTTATTAAAGCTGTGAGTATGGCAGTGTGTGCTTCTCTTTGCCCACAGAGAATTTGCAAACAGCCATATTTCTCTGCAGCTGAATGTCACTTCAGACATGTGTCCCCAGTCAAATGTACCACAGGGAAATGTCTCGCTGCCTAGGTGCCTGAACCCGATTTATCGTGTGAAAATTATGTCTAAATTCATCAATTATGTCATGTATATTATAAACTTTTTTCTTTTTTCTAAACGAATATATGTCTTTAATATGTTTATGTTTGTTGATTCTTTATGTTTTATTTGCAAGATTAGTTAAATGTTTCGGGTTTATTGAATAGGCTAGGAATTTAAATTTCTCTAAGGAAATCACAGTCTTATGATGTAAGATTGCATTATATTCTTCCTTAGTTTTATTTATTTCATCTCTAATATTATTAGATGCGGACTTGTCATTCATTTTACAATGTAATCTAATTTGTCTTGTATTTTTTTTAAATCTTCATCCCAGGACTTCCTTTTGTTATAATACCATTTATCTATTTGTCCATATAAGTAAGTTTTTAATGCATCCCATACATAAATGTCACAAGAGTTGGATGTATGATTGATTTTTATAAAATGTTGTGTTTCTTCTTCAAAAAATGTTTGAAATTCTTTTAATTGAGTTATATACGCAGATATTATTCTTATATGAGTCATTGGGGTGTCATTTAAATAAAGCTCAACTATAATTGTATTGTGATCTGAAATAGGGCAAGACACAATGTTGGTGCTTTTTAAATCATTTATTATTTGTGTGGATATGATTACCCTGTCTATTCTAGAGTATGATTTGAATCTATTAGAATAGAATGTAAATTGAGGTGAGCTCAGGTCTGTGTAGTCATGAATATCTTTTAGATTATATGTATCCATGAATTGTATTAGTTGTTTAGCTTGTGAGGATATTTTCCTTTTTCCTGAAGTGCTAGAGTCCTTTTCATTTAAAACATAGTTAAAATCCCCTGCCATAATAATATTACCCTCAGATTGAGATACAATTTGGTTCAGTTGTTGTTTAATAGTGCTGGTTCCAATACCCGGTAACCAATAATTGTTTACTAAAGTGAAATTTTTTGTATTTATTTTAATTGTCACCAAGTACAACATCCCTTTATCATCTTAATAAGATTTAATAATTCTAGGTAAAGGGAGAGTTTTATTCCAGAGAATTGCTACTCCTCTTTTCTTTTTAGAATGTTCAAAATTGGCAATGACTATATATTTATTAATATTTAAAACGTTGATATTTCCTTTTAAAAGATGTGTTTCTTGTAGAAATATTATATTTGGTTTGTGTATATTTATGTATTTAAGTAAACTTCCTCTTTTAATAGGGTTATTCAGACCATTTATGTTGATTGATAAACCTTTTAGTGAAGTCATAATATCTCTATAAATGAGTAAGAAATTCTTGTGATTTGTGTGTTATCTTGATTATGTTTTATAAAAATATTTGTTATGTAAATTATAGTCTTTGTCTGTTACCATATGATATACTATATGTGTTATACAATTCTTGCAACTTATAATTATATGCATTTGAATTAAGATGGATGTCAAGAAGAACTTATTAAGAAAATTGAATGCAGTGTAAATGTGACAATGGGGTAGCTACCCGCCTGGAGTTGTAAACTCCTTGTCCCAGTGATATCTGTCACTCGGAGCAAACCCCTACCCAGCAGCAGCAAAAAACAGTTTCCACTGTATATAAATGTGAGATAGGTAAAATAATAACTCGATATATATTTACATATTCATTAAAACATGTCAAACAGATCTGGAATCAGTGTAACTCATCTGATATTACTTATAACAAAATGTCATTCGGAATAAACCTCTAACTGTAGCAACTAAACATAACCTTCACTATATATGAATGTTAAACATACAAAATATTAACTCTATATATGATTGCATATTCATTAACACAGGTAAGGCATAGGTATAATCAGTGTAACTCATCAAGTATTGTTTAAACCATTTTGTCATTCAGAACTGACATTTAAACAACAGCAACAGAACATATCTTCTTTGTATATAAAAATTAAACAGATTAAATAATAACTTCGTATGTGATTATATGTACCTTAAAACTGGTCTAAAATCTATGAAAGCAGCATTCTGATATAGAAGCCTGTCAACTGAAGTTACTACTAGCCATTTAACACATATGCTATATGTTGGTGTAATATTTAAAACAAATCAATATGAGTATCATTAGAGTGAAAGGTCAGGTGATAGAAAATGCCATCATGCATTAAGTGAGCTTATTTTAACCCATATTATTTTCTATCTAGCTATCAGCCTCTGAATGGAAAATCAATTGTAATTTGTAATAAGATTAGTTTATCCTGTTAAGTAAGGCACAACAATATAAATAACATGGGATACATTAAAAAAAAAATGCACACTTACTTTTCCTTTTTTTTCTTCCCCTTCAGTTTACCATAAACATAAATAAAAATAAGATAATTGAAGATTTCTTTCTTGAGAATCAAACTGAGTCCAAATGGTGTAATCAGCAAGTTTAAAATACATTTCTAAAGTAAATATAAACTTTTTCAGCATTTCTGATGCTTTTTCAACGAAATTACATATACTGACTTCCTGGTTGAGCAGGTCGACTAGCTCTGACATCATCAAAATGTGTCACAATGTCGTGGAATTCATTTGAGAATGCAGAGAAGAATTTTAGTGAAAATAAGGTAGTTCAGGAAGAAATAAGCTCATGGACATCAAGCTCGAGTTTCACAAAGTCTCTGTAAGATGTTTTTTCATCATTTTGAGTGAAGAAAATGCCAAAAATAACAAGTATGTAACTGTATTTAAAATGTATAGGGAAAGATCATATGAGTAACATCTGCATGCTTCCCATAGCCTGCTCACACATGCACAGCTAGTTTGAACTGTCCTTTACAAATAAACAGCAACACAGAACTCCAAATGTAGCAGAAAGTATTTTAAATAAATCACATAGCCTTATTAATCCATTTTAAATTCACATGACAGGAAAAAAAAAACAGTGTTCAGTATGAATTACAGAGAATGATAATTGAATGTGTGGTGAGCTCTTATTTACTACTAACTATGTAGGTTTAATTGATCTGACTGTAAATAGTTTAAAAAATAGAGACTATAAAGGGAATCTATAATGTTTATATATGGGAAGCACTTATTTTAGTGTCACAATGGCTCCATTTGTTTACCCTTTACTCTTAAGATATCTTTATAACAATACCCATAACTATATATTTACCATTAGTATACACTTTTACCTCAGTGTAAGTAAAAATGAAATTATGTGTATACTTAAGGTCATGTGTGAATGACATGGAAAAAGGAAAAAACAGGCTTACCTTGTAAGTGAAAACAATCAACATATAATTAACACAGTGACAGTGTTTCCAGAAACATAACAAACTGCAAACATAGTTAAGTAATCAACATATAATTAACACAGTGACAGTGTTTCCAGAAACATAACAAACTGCAAACATAGATATTTAAGTCACTTGTTTCTTAGTCTTTTTTGTTTCTCTGAAGTCTTCCAAGTGGGATTAGAAGCCATTCCCTTAAGTGTGGGATTTGCCCATTCCATCTCATCTATTTTTCCAAGATCTTATGGACTTTTACATAGTTCAGTGCTGATTCTAAGTCTTCAAACATGTTGGGACCTTCCGATGAAAATATCTTCAGCTTCGCAGGGAACAAAAGATGTGTTTTCACCTATGCTTTCTTCAATTTTTTTTTATCAAAGGTAAGCATATTTTTCTTTTTGCTATAACTGCTGATGAATAATCATTGTCAAAATGTATCGTAGCTTCATTTAATTTAATTTGTGACTTGGATCAGGCAGTTTTTAACACTAATTCCTTGTCTGAGGATGAGAGGAATTTGACAATGATAGATCCAGGTTGCTTTTTGTTAGCAGTATTCACTGTGGCAAGGGAATGATGTGCCCTCTCAATACCAAAGGGCATAGCTTCAATAAGATGAAGAGTCTTAGGTAACCAAGTATTATGAAAGTTAGTCATGTTGTTCTCTTCTGTGCCTTCTGGTAGTTCAAATATTCTTAGGTTGTTGTGTCTGGATCTGTTTTCTAGATCATCTAACTTATTTTGTAGAGAAGTATTTTGTTTGAGTAAGAATTCCACATTGTTTTCATTTTCAATAATTTTCCCATCCATATCAGTCAGAGATTCTTCAATACCTGTTATTTGTGATTTTTGTTGTAACAAGTCTTGGCGAAGTAAATCCATTTGTTTGGTAGGTTTTTCCTTGAAATTATCTATTTTCATATCCAGCTTATCAATTTTTGTAGTAAGATCCTGTATATATTGTTATCAAAGTCTGAATCTCTTGTTTGAGGCTGAAATCTTGGTTGCTGGATTTAGTGAGGCTCATGATGAATTATTTCAGATGAGGAGAAGTTATCCAGGAGTAATTTGACAAGAAAATCTGCCTTTTTTTGTTTTAACTAGATATTATTGTAGATGAAGTTAAGTTCTTTCAAATCATATATAAAGGTATTTTCAATTTTTAGTTTGAAGGCAGAATTCCTGTCAGAATAATATTTCTTTAGTGGAGCTGTTGAAATCTGCTGCTACTCAGAGCCCATCATGGCCATGCCCCCCAGCTATATAATTTTTGGGGTGTTATTACATAATTTTGCAGTTTTAATATTTCTAATGCTATCTCAACTTTATGTGCTAGAATATTATGGTATTGTGTTATTTTTTAGTAATCTCAACATTATCTGCTTTCTTTCTTTGTAGTTCTAATTTATCTTTTTTTAAATCATCTTATAACCTTAGTATTTTTCCCATTCTTTTGTTTTGTTACATGGCCATTTCCCCATGTTATCTTTAATATGCATTTTTAAGGAATTAAATAATGTAACCTTATTTACTTGTCCATTATCATTTAAAGAGAGAAAATCCCCTATTTATTATTTAAGATGCTTTTTAAGTTCTTTTAGTTTTATCATATAAACCAGAATTCTATAAACAATTAAACATTTTTGCAAATCCATTGTAATAGTAATATAACAGCAGTGCAGTGGTGCAGTGGTTAGCATTGCCATCTCACAACAAAAGGTTCTCAGGTTTGATTCTTGGCTGGGGTGTCTTCTGCGTAGAATCTGCATGCTCTGCCTATGTTTGTGAGGGTTTCCTCTGGGTGGTCCGCTTTCCTCCCACATTCCAAAGACATGCTTCTGGATCATTTCTCCCCAGGCCTCCACTGACATTGGGCTCTGTCCAGTCAGACTTTCTCAGCACAAAAATGTTAAATTAATGAATTAATTAGTTAATTAACTCACAGCAAGAGGTTCTCTGGTTCGATTCTCGGCTGGGGTGCCTTCTGTGCGGAGTTTGCATGTTCTCCCTGCATTCGCGTGGGTTTCCTCTGGGTACTCCGGTTTCCTCCCACACTCTAAAAACATGCGTCTGGAGCATTTCTCCCTAGGCCTCCGCCAAAAACAGGATCTGTGGAACCTAGTCGGACTTTCCCGGTCAACAAATGTTAAATAAAAATAAATAAATAAATAATTAATGCATTATGATCAGATAAAGGACAAGGTATACTTTTAAGATAATCAAACTTATTAAATAGATCTAAAGAAGCACAGAGTCTGTCAGTTCTAGTTTGAGTTCCATGAACATAATTATAATGGATAAAAATGCAGACTTATCTATCTTTAGTGCTAAATCAACTAAACTGTTATTATTAGGCTGATGTTGCAGTTTTGTTTTTCTTTTGTTTACTTGTACCATCCATACTGGATATATAATTAAAGTCTCCAGCTAATGTTGTTAGGCTTCCTTTCCAATCACTCTGTAATGCAGTTAAGTGATTTTTTGCTACTCCTGCCCCAATTCCAGGTATTGAATAAAAATTAGCTAGTGTATAAAGTTTATTATTAAATTGTACAACTACAATTGTGTGCATTCCTTTTGAATCATTAACAGCTTTTATAATTCTGGGCATTACAGAAGATTTTCTCCACATTGTAGCAGTTCCTTTCCTTTTTTTATTAAAGGAAGCAAATTATAGAATCTCATATCCACTTTTATTTAAATAATGCAAATCTTTCTGTATACATCTCCCATATTAATTTATTACTTTTTAAATATCTCATTAATGCTGTGCTTTGTTGCCACTATTTAATCCATTTATATTAACAAAAATCAAATTGCAGCTATTCCTGTTTTATATGAGATATATATCTTATTTATTAAGACATAATAAATTATATTTGTCCAACAAATTACTGTTGCTATGGCTAACATTGTAATAATCATTCCTAGAACTACACTATTTTCTCATTTCTTCCTTTTTACTTACTAAATTCCTAAAATTCCTAAAAAAATAAAATCAATATTATGACAAAAAATTTAACTATATACATTACTATTAAAACCTTGCTATTCATAGAAACTAAAGTCCCTAACTTGGGTATCTAGTCAGGCAAATTATCCAAACAACACTCATACCAAACTAAACCTAAAAGTTCTTTTAAACACCTAGTAAAAATCTCCCACAGCTTGCAGACAATTAATGTACTAATATTTATAAATTAAAAGACTACAAGTTTCATTGAATTGAACTATTCTACTACATAAACTATAATCTATTTTATTAAACTAGTCAAAAGTAATGACTAATCTAAGTAAATAATAAATCAACAAATATCTCAGTATATATAGTATAATACACATCTTTTTATAAAAGATTAAAATTAGTGGACTACCATATAAAAATTTGCTTCTAAGAATCCTAAAAAACTTTCACAAAAATGAACATAGGGCTGAATTCACAAACCCCCAATGAATGCACATATAACGAGAAGGCCTATATATAGTTTTAAATAAATGAGATAAAATAACATAAGGATCTTCTAAAATGTATCTACATGTTGAGACATTCCCACATTCTTCAGTCCTTTTTACTTTAGTACTATAGGGAAGGCAAGCTCATAGTTCTTTCTTTATGTAAGATGTTTTATAAACTAGTACCATATCACTGTCCAGATTTTAGCAGAATGTCCAGATTTTTTCTTCATGTTTTCAGCCTGTTCTTAATAAAATCTTTTGTTTACTGTTAAATTATTGAGGACTAAAGTCACTATATAATGCAGACATTTGAGTTTTAAGCTTTGTATCTTTCAGGAAATGCATGTTAATGCAAACCTGTTATTCTGGTAATGTTCTAAGTATATAAGAACAATATTTAAAATGTGTCCCAGTTTTTGGGTCTTTGTCTCCACATTATTTTTTGGCTTTGTCCAGATTTCTTGTGAAGAGATTGAGATGTAAGACTAGAATTTTTCTTGTAAACAAAATGACTTGTGATCCCACAATACTTATTAACTTTAAATTCACAAACAAAACTTTACAATTCTCAATCAATATATTTTGTATATAACTATCCACTGTCATGTCCAAACTAAATGGCATGCTCTTACTAAAAATAATCAATATGAAAGTCATTAGAATCTCAAATAAGTGTTGCCTCAGTGTTATACCTAATCAACTCGACTACCTTCAAATTGTCTCAGCCCACAAACTAATATTTCAACCTAGCAGCTGCCCCGCACTATCCAATATTCTTCAACCTTATACCCCTCCAGACCCCTCAGATCTTCTCATCAAAACCTTATTTCCATCCACAAACCCAAGTGCCCAGCTGGTCAGCTTCTAATCTCCTTTTCCCTAGCTAAAAAATGGAATGCCCTGCCATCTACACTGAGGACCTGTGACAACCTACACTCCTTTAAAACACAACTCCACTGCTACCTGCACACTCAAAGAAAATGTAACTGTGCTCGTCATTCTATACCTCCCATGCTCCCCTCCTCCTTCTCTCCTGGCTAAACTTCATACCTCTCTAATTTGCCTCTTAGTCATACATTGTTAATGTAATATATCCAAATCCAACCTTATGTTTTATGCCTCTCGTCCTCCAGGACAATTTTTCTTTAACATCTTAGTAGCTTAATTTTGAATGACTTCATACTGGACTGCAGTTTACCAGCTGTTTTGTGGAATTTCCACCTATTTTGATTGTAATTCAAATAATTGTTCTTTGTATTTTACTTATACTTTTTTACTAGTATTTTCATTATGCGATGTAACATTGTACTGTGGAGCTTTTCTTCCCGGGCCTCCACTGAAAACGGGCTCTTGAACCCAGTGGACCTCCCCGGTCACCAAACTGAAATAAATAAAATAAATATAAATAATAGCCAATTTGGACTGAAGAGATTATGAGATGTCAAGTAGGAGAACACATTGCATATATTTTACTTTCTGAAAAATCTTATAAAAACAGCAGTTTAGAAACTGGTCAATTAAGTAACAAAAAATATTTAAAATATGGTCGATTAAGTAAAAAAACAGTACACTCAATGTTGGCAATTTATGTACCATATAATTAGAATTAAGAGATTATGATCAATGCTGAATTAAAATGTGACACACATTTTTTTAGCAACAGTGCCATTCTATGGTAAGAAGCATTATTATGAAAGACTTGAATATATGCATGTATGAGTTTGTGTGGATGGGGTGGGGGTTGTGACACTCCATTTTGCACTTTTCTGATGAGAGGAGGTAACATACTCTATTTATAAGTGATTCCATATAGCAACAATTGATAATTCTAGTAGTAAACAGAAAACAGAGCTGCACACTGTTAGTGAGAAAGAAAATAGCAATGCCTTTGGTTTCATAGTTCAAAATACCACCCCACATTAATATCAACAATAAAAGCACCCAGACGGTGTTGTACTGCCTCCATTTAGTGCAGCCATCCATCTTAGTTGTAGTACTGACTGTACAGAGAAGCAAGACTATGAACTTATAATGAACTGCTTATTGTAGTCCATGATTTGATTCCCTTAACCTTTGTTTACCTAATGTGCGATTCTGAACAAGTCACTTAATAAGACGGTGCCCTGATACTACTGAGAAGGTGGTCTAGGCTCCTCAATGATTTCCTTGACTGCATGCTTATTAACTACCTATGAAACTATCGAGGTGACAATAATGAGAATATCAGTTTGAGCTAATTTGTATGTATATGCATACATATAAATAATATTTATCTTAAATTATCTCTTTATTTTTTTAATTGCATTGCATTAACCGTGACTACTTAGAATAATATTTAATATCAGCAGTAGCTGTCAATGTCAGAAGATCTATTTCAAGTTTTATTTATTTGCATGCTGCTTACTAAAAAAGCACAACTGCAGCAATGGGTTGGATGTCTGCATACAAGCAAGCCAATGCAAAAACTCTTGTTGATGAGGAGAATTTCTTTAAAGACCATATTAAGCTAGTTTATTATGGTTTTGGGGATGATTTCAAATGATAAAACCAACCCCCCTTTCCTCTGTTTAAACTGTAATTCCTTACTCAAACTGCCCTTTTATGAAAGCAGCACACCTATAGTCTACTAGTAACACCTGAATGAAATGAGCATTGCACCATAATTTATCACAAGAAAGACACCACAATTGCCTAATGGAAAGAAACCACAATTGCCTAATTTTATTATAGTTCATGTATTCATTTTTGTTAAATGTGTGTTTTTCCCAGGGTGTAAAAAAATGGAGTTGGTCATTCTAATCACCAGCCTTCCAGTTAATGGAACAGTTTCCTCTGCTAAACAGTTCAAAAGGGAAAAGACCACAGCTAACTTCAAAATGATTATTGTCTAAACTCATTATGACCTTTCAATTAAAAATGCTAGTATTACAGAAGCTCCAGTTAACATGTACCTTATTTCTGTCTAATAATGCATCTCCAATGAACAAATTAAACATTAACTGCTTCTTGGATATAATGGAAAATATAACTGTCTCTGCTCATTAATGCTGTTTTTACCATTGTTGCAAACCCATTATTTTAATATCAACCCCAGTTACTTCTGTTCTCTTATATCTACTTTTATTTGAATTATTTTACCTTTCCAGTCTCTGCATCTATGAACTGATGACTATGCCAGACATTATGCTCATTATGCTTGTAAATACTTTGAAATATGACTGTTAGCATTACACTGTTTGTTGAAGACTTGTTCTAATTGTGAATACCTTGTACAAACTGTGATGTTTAATGCTATCTATACTTTTGAATATAAACCCTGGGCTGAGCCTGTGTATGGTCCAGTGGCATCAAAGCATCAAAGCATTAGCTCAGTCAACAAACAAATGAGCAATCATATACATGAGTGACTGAGATCCAATAGAATCTGTGCTAATATTCTGGAGTGGAATTTTTCAGAGTGTAGTCCATGTGGGTATAAATGACCTGAGATGTATCTCATTGGACTACATGAAGAGAGACATTATGGAAGTCTCAGACTATGGCTGGTATGAACCCACCATTGCACAGTCTGGTGCCACAACATTAATAGAACATGACTGAATTTAATGACTGGCTTAGCTTCTGGTGTCATTCCAAAGGGGTGCAATATTTGATAGCATAATGATGATGAGATCAACAGACCACATGACTTTGCCAAGGATTGTCTGTACATGTCCCATCTGGGCTTTTGAGTATTGGCAAAAATATTGTCCTTTTTTAGGCAATGCCAAACTGACAAGTCTTCTGACATAGCAAAACCAACTTAAAGGAATCCCTAGGTGTTACTATTCAATGCTATAAGTCTTAAAAAGAAACTCTACTCCCTCCAAGCTGTCTTCACTGAGGAGAATGCAGACATATGTGCAGTTACCAAGACATAGTTTAAACCTGCGCAGAGCATCTCAGCAGTATGAGATTACAATGCCTTCCACACATTTAGGCCAGTTACTGAACAGGCAGGGACTATAGGTGGAGGTGTCTCAATCTACATCAATAACAAGGTCACCTCAAGGGTAGTCAAATTGGATAACAAGCTTGAGCTTCTCCACATCCAAATACCACAAAAAAGTCCCATATATATCATTGCTAGCTATAGTCTGTCTGCTGTGGCCCAGGAGACCCATAACTCATACTTAAACTTACTGACAATAGTCACCATTTTACCCAATACCACATTCATTGTTAACTTTAAGTATCTCAATATAAACTGGGAATCATAAACAACTCCAAACCTGCAGGACCATAGATTCCTTTGTAAATAGTAACAACCTGGACCAGATAGTCCACATGCCCAGTAAGAAAGCAACTATACTGCACCTGGTCCTTACTAACATGGGAGAATGCTGCATCACTTCTAGAGTAATGTTCTCTATGGTAACGTAGACCATAAAGCTGTCTCCTTTGAAATAAAAATAAACCTTGTGACTCCAACTAACCCTATACCATTTAGTAACTATTCTAAGGCAAACTTCCTGTTATTAAGTGACAACCTGGCAAAATGTCAAGCCCTTCCAAACCCTGAGGACTCAGTTACTTATGCAGAATTATTTACAGATACGCTATACTGTTGTGTTCATAAATGCATATCGACAGCTTTGCCTACTCTAGTAGTTGAACAGTCTATTGATGCATGGATTCCAACAGGGTGGCTTTGTTTTTTTTTTGTGTTTGTACTGAACTTATTTCTAAATAAGCTCAGTACAAACTCAAAAAAACAAAGCCATCCGATTGGAATCCATGCATCAATAGACTGTTCAACATAAGTAAAAAAGTCATAGCAAAAGTCTGGAAATGCAATGCCCAGCAGGATAAATATGCTCCCACCAATCTAAACTAACAACTCAGTGGGCAAATCTTGTCTAACAAAGCCAATTTTGAGATAAAAAATCACCTCTCTGGTGAAGGATAATGACAAGGCTTTAGTTAGCTATGCCCATAACTTCAAAGGCTGTACACAACAATGTGCAGAACTATTTGTGAATGGAGCCACCTACATGGTACTAGAAGATATAGCAACTCTGCCGTCTGACAGATTCAGTTCCAATTTTACCCCCTCTTCCCTCCCATCACCCCCTCAATAAATAATATTGAATATAACCCCACCAACCATCACTAGGGAAGAGTTTCTGAATGCACTTGTAAAGGCCAAGCATACTACATCAGTGCATCCTGATAATATCTCAGGAACCATCTTAAATAGCATGAAACACAGTCTATCAGGACCAATGGAATACAATAATAATTATAAAATAAATAGATGCAACCTGTAAATGTTCGTCCAAGCATGCCCTAGCTTACACATAACTCTATAAGTAACCTCTAGGACACCAAACATGTTGGATACATTTGGTATGCATGGGTATACTTAAACAGGCTGTTCTTAGATCGTTAGCCTTGTATATACCTATGACCCTATAAACCTATGCAGTGAAACCAAAAGGTGATGGAGTGTGTTCTCATGATTTGGTTGCACAAACCAGCCTGTATTTCCCTGGTAGTAATGGGATGATAACCATTTATCTACCATTAGATGGAGTCACTCTTTCTAAAATAATTAATTATAAAATAGTCTACCATTCTGTCCCACTGCTTCTCTCTGTTGATGCTGCATGCTTTTTTGTAACACAAACTTTTAATGGCACAAGTAGTTCTATTATAACCCAGTAAAAGTACTTACTCTTAATGAACACTTTTTCATAGGTTTCATTTTACTTAAAATCATTGTACCAGATAAACACATTGGACCTTGTGATGCAGCTTAAAGTCTGACCTGTCTTCCTCCATGTCTGATAGGTGGCATCTCATACTGTCAAAATTGCTTTGGTTGAATGCTGTTGTTGAGAGATTGCATGTGCAAAGATTGAATTTATTATGGGAAAGAATTGGTTTTGCACTTGGAAGGTTCAGTTACTCTGATGCATTGAAGTTGGATTTAGTACATAGAATTGTGATGGTTTCCCCATACGTATGGAACTTATGGTGAGAAGAGACTTACTGCTGAATGGGATAATGCACTGATCCTAGCTTGCCTCTGACAATGCAGTAATGTTTTCCGTTTCTGATTCTATGTATATTCCCTTATAACTTGACTTTGAACAACATGTGGTGAATCCTTGTCAACAGCAACCTTCGTAAAGGTGTACGTGCAATGACTGAATGCAGCAACAGTCCACAGGAACTCACTTCAATCAAATATCTAATAGTCCATATACTTCTGCATCTGCTGCTGGTATGCAAAAAGGGCAGAGGTCAAGTTCTTTGAATCCAGTCTTTCAAGTTTTTATTCAACAAGCATTTTTACAAGAACACAGTATTTTAGAATCAGTCAGTCAGTTGCTTTTTGTTGAAAGAATGTCAGCATGACTTCAGGCCCCCAAGTGTAGAACCATGCTCTTGTCTTATTCTAGTCAACTCCGAGGCCATCACTTTGAGAAAACATGAACTTGTGATATTTCCAGCTATACTAAAGTGAAAAAAAAAAGTTTCAGTGAAATAGCTGCTTTAATCATTTTAAGGGAAATATGACAATGAGTTATGTTTGAAAGGATTATGATTCAACAAAATATATGACTCGTGCATATAGCAGGAGTTGCATTGCCAGAAAATTAAAATATTGCCACCTGAAACTCTAAATAAAAGCAGTTCCTGGTCAAGATTTTTTTAATTTAACATCAGATCATTGTGTGTGTCTCTCTCGGTCTCCCTGCATGTCATTTTGTTAGTCAGAACTTTAGCAATGCCTGAAAATTGCACTGCATAACCTTTCAAGGTCTAGTTTTTCACTTTTTTTTCAAATTGTTGAATGAATGCTAGAAAATGTAGCCTTCTGGTTAGAGTGCTTACTTAAGAAATATTGTGCCCCAGGAAATCATACTGAAAACAAACTACACATCTTCTCATACAGGAGCACAGGAAAGGAAGACTGAAAATGTAGGCAAGTGATGTAGCCAAAAATATAAAGGACAAATTATGCATTTTAGCTTACTAACTTAGATGTTACTTAACTTACTTAGCGAGAGATTTAGTTACTATGATTAGATTAGTAGCATTAATTACAGTCAGAGTCTATGCTAACTAAGTAATATGGAGAGCTACTAGATTAATACACTAATTTCAGTTTGTACAGTATTTATATATTGTGCAAGTTTAAAATTGCCTAGAACACCAGCGTTTATAAAATGCTGCTGTCTGTTATGTACACGTGAAAATAAGTTAGGTTCTTCTAGGCAAAAGCAAACGTTTGGTTTAATTAAGTGGACAGGCAATAGCCTTAATGTTGTCTTGTACTGCAGAGAAATAGTCCATGTTTCTATGTGTCTGCTTCAACTGTCTTTTTTATGAAGAGGTCTGCTATCATTACAACACTAGACACAAATTTATTATAATAATATCCCCATAGTCCACAAAACACTCTCACCTTTTTTTTAGGTTTCTAAGTGCTTCAGTGTTATTTTTTTTCCCTAGGGTTTAAACATTCTTCTTCTTAAGATATTCCCAAGCTATTAAACCTCTATCATACTTACCTTGTTCTTGAAGGCATTCACAGTTAGTCCTATTTGTTTCAAGGAGTCTGATACAGCCTGTACCTTTTCTAGATGTGAATACCAGTCCCCAAAATATACAAAAACATCATCTTGGTAAGCAACAACTTAATTGTCATTATGAGTCAGGACCAGTCTGTCCATTAGTCTTTGGAAGGTTGCTGGGATACAATGGTGCCAAAAAGGAAGAGTATTATACTGGAATAATCACCCCGATATTGAGAAAACTGTCTTTTCTCAGCAGTTAAATTGTTACTGCTTGTCATCACAAGTCTGCTTGCAAAGAAGATACCAGCAGAGAGCACAAACAGTGTGAACCAGTTTATTGAAAATACTACAAGCATTTGGTAAATTGACTAACGGAATTGTGACCATAATAAGTTTATTCCCTAAATGGTAAGCAAATTGAACTTCAGATCTCTTGAACAGTGCATTTCTAGGCAGCATGCCATACCATACCCCCAGCAGGCTTGTCCAATCACAGTTTTTCTTGGCACACTAAAACATTTTACCTGTGAAGCATGGAGAAACATTTGCTCATTCCCAACCAGAATACTGGCCATGTGTTCCAGGAAAGCAGGGGGAAATGAAAAAGGGGAAGGCTGTGTGACTACTCCCAATGACCATAAGGAAAAGAAGGGCTAAATTGCTGCTCTGCCGGACTGATGTTAAATACCTGAGGTCACAGAGATGCAGAATTCTCCTTTTTGTCACTTGTGATCTTGGGGACAAAACTTTCAATTAGCAAAGGGCTTTTGTTAGGTCAAATGTAGTTGCAAAACTTGCTATCACTAACCTTTCTATTAATGCACCTATCCTAGTCATAGGGCAACTGTCAAATTTTCAGATGTTGTTCAACTTTGTAAAATCATTACAGAAACTGATTGTTTCATTAGGTTTTGGGAGAGTAACACTATGGGATTGTCCACTCACTTTTGTACCCCTCAGCTACTTCTGGCTGATGCATTTTTTTCTTATTTCTTGTACTGCCTTTTTTGTAACTCTGGCATTAAATATGGTTTTAAGTTAACCCTCTCTGCTAAACTAGTCTGAATATGTTGCTAAATCCAGTTTGTTTTGCGAAGCAGTCCTGATAACATTTACGTCTTTCATGTGAAATAAATTCTTGTTTTATTGTCTTCATGGCTTGGGCAGTGTATCATCTATCTGAGATGGAGGTACATAGGTCCATTTTCCTTCTTTATCTGCTTTACTAGTCTCTACTGCTAGACTATCAAAGTTTGTATTTTTATCCACAGTTTACGAATGTTGATATGATATTATTCTTCTGGTCCTTTCTTACTCATACGTCTGATCCTCTAGGTTTGCCTCAATTATTTTTCTGTTATTTCAAATATTTCTTAGTATTGAACCAATAATTTGTTCTCTGCAGGGGGAACCATAACCAGCACCTGATCTCTAGCTTTAAATTCCCTGATCTTTGTATGCCTATAATAACATCAATTGCTATGCAGCTTCAGCTTTTTCCATGTATTCAAGTTCTACAGACATCACTATTTTTATCCAGTCTGCCAAGCTGGTAATATACACCTTTAAATGTTATTTCCCTTCTTCCTTAGTTTGGCAAATCAGAAGGGTGCCTGCTGCATAATAACTGAAATGGACCGGACCCTCTCCAGGCTTGTGGCATTCTTCTATTGACAAATTGGACCTATGGTTTTATCTGGTCTAAGTTTTTGCCATTTTCCTCAATAACTTTTCTTTGCATGGATCTTAGTGTTTAGTTAAAACACCTCACCAACCCATCTATCCGGGGATAGTGCACTGAGGTTTTAGTTGCTTGACCATAAAGCACTGGTGCAGTTGGTGCATTTATTCTGAATATAAAAGGGTTTGTCATCAATGACTATTTCCTTTGCTATTCCTACCCTTGAGCATTATAAGATTAGCTTTTTGGCAATAGATTTAGCAATAGTTTTGTGTTGTCAGATGGCTTTAGTGCATTTAGTTCTATAGTCCAAAATACATAAAGCATATTGAAACCCATTGCTGGCTTTTACCAATGGCCAAGCAATGTCCACTACAGTATGTCTGACTGTCACTTCCATGACAGGCATTGGACTCAAATGACTTTTGATGGCTAGGTGAGGAGCTGTCTTCTGACTGCCAGGGAATCCATCACTGAGGTTCTCAGTTTATTTCATTCTTTCATAAAACCTTTAGTCTCATGCATTCCTTGGTGTTCCCATTACATATAGCTGTATTTCTGTATTATGTATATATTGCAACTAGGTTTCTAAAAGGCTTGGATTTCAATAGTTTATTTTATTTTAAATTTATTTACTGGGTAGTGCACTAATGTCAGAGAACAATTACAGACCCAGTTCATTGGCTTACTACTTCATCTCTGTCCTTACTGGTATTTTATATCAAGTAAACATATTTTGTTCAGCTTCTTTCTTGCAGCCCTAAATGCATTTTGCCTTGTTCTGCTCAATGTGTCATCTTCCAGCTGTAACTTTTTAAAACCCTTAATCAGCTTACCCAAATATTAGCTAACAGAGAGTTTTCTCAAGGACAGCTTGCAAGGAGGTAGAAGACACTGTCTCTTCAACTACCAATGCACACACTGGGGTCTCAGTGTGTAATACTCGGTATAGCAAAGGCAACTCATACCATCATTTTTTAATTTCATCTGCCTTCTCTGCCTTATTTAATTTGACTTATTTCTTTTCTTTGTGAAATTGACACATACAATCCCCTTCCTTTTAATTAGTGCCCCTGCATTTTATTTTTCTCAACAGGAATGTCATTACAACTTTTTTCAAGGATATCTTGTCTCTCGGTATGTAATAAATTCTCATTTTGCTCTCCTTTATTTGGCTTAGCCTTGCCAAGCAACTGAGCACACCATATCAGTTTTTCTTTTTACCTAGGGTTCTCTCCCTCTGCAAAGGATTTACTTTTTCCTTACTTGCAGATACCTGTTTCCTAAAGAAGTCCCTTATTTAAGGTTTCAGTTTTAGAGACAGAAGTGAGTTTAGAATTCTGACCATGCACTGTTCCTCCTTAACTAATCTGGTAAAATATTTCTTGTTACTATATTTCTTCCTGTCAACACCCAACTGCTGGAGGCATTTTTCCATTTCTGCAGTTCTCTGTTTTGGCTTTACAGAATCTTAAAATTGTGTTCAGGTGGTGTATTTCCCATACTTCTTAACTTAGTTGTCTTAAAACATACCCTTACGTTGAGTAATGCTTTCAGCTTAGTTCTGCTAGTCACTTCTACACCCAGCTTTGCAACATTTTCATGCAGGAATAACACTTCTACTGCATGCTTTTCAATACTTCCCTGGTGTAATATTTTTCTGTGTAAATCCCTTTACTGGTTCTGTTTTTGCAGGCTGCTTTTTAGAGGTATATTCTGTCATTTGTCTATGTCTGGTATAATATATTCTTCTCTTTGTATCCTATGCCAAAATCCTGCACCTTCAGGGCTTTCTGAGGGTATGCCATAATCTTTGTTGAATTCATGCACCATAATGAAAGTCACTGGTGCCCCCCTTCTTTATTAGGCAATGACACACCTGCTTCCCCCTCCCCTTATTTATGGGTGGGTTTGTCTAAAGAAGCACATTTTCCCATTGCTTCCACAAATCATTAAAGTGGTGAAATGTTTCCCTCTTATCATGTTATGTGTTAATTTGTGAATACTAGTAGCTGGGTGCACTATCTTTCCAAACCTACTCTGTACTTCTGTCTGAATAACAGGATATTGTTTCTAATCACCATGAATGCATACAAATTTTACTACCTTGTTGCTAATAATGTTCTTATTACATATATATTGCCCTTTTGTTACCATACTTCCTGAATCTATTAGTCCTTGCGATTCTCTGCCATCAGTCAAGGCATTGTCAGGGACACTGATTTTCGGAAATAATAAATAAATATATTATGTGTTCAAAAGATGGAATATGGGAATCTGAACCATGATTTTTAAATATAATTTCCAATCATTACAGTGAATTCATTATGATTTTCTTCTGCATCAATATATATACTGAAAACTGAATCAGATTCTAGACACAGAACACTGAATAATACAGGTTGTCAATATTATACATAAGAAATATGAGCATAAATACATCTGTAAATATACTAATTCCAAGATCACACAGTACTGGAAAAAAGAGAAAATTTCCCCTTCTCTGGTTTTTAGCAATTTCTTAAAAAAAGAAGTCTGACTGCATTTTTTCGATATGTTTGACATTCATTCATTCACTTTAATTCAAATATCATACGTTCAAACAAACTGTGCTTTAACTATGTTGTTGCCATCTATATATGTATATATGTGTGTATATATATATATATATATATATATATGTTGTTGCCATCTATATATATGTATATATATATATATATATATATATATATATATATATATATATGTATGTATGTATGTATATATAGTTACAGTAACAGGATGTTGCATAAAATTAGAGATGAAATATTTACTACAAGGAATACAACTTTAAGTCCCTTTTTCCTCCAAAAATAGAATTGCCAACCATGATTTATGTAGGTTCATATATTAGTACTAGACTAACTGCCCTTTTGAAGGCTAGCCAGTTACCCCATGTGAAAATCAAACCCTGCACCTTGTGTCTTTAAGGTAAACACCTTAACCATTATGTCATCCTCCCACCTATCCAAATATCCACCATATGTAGTGTGCACAATAATTCTAAGCTTAAATTTGCTATTAGACATACCAATGATGTGAGCTTCATATTTAATATTATATGTATGGAATGGAGATTTTTAACAGCTGATGAGAAAACAGCAGAGGTAGTTTATAATGTGCCTAGTTTTCTCTTTAAGAATTGTTTTAATTTGAAGAGATAATTGTGTCATGGTAATAAATATAATATGAGAGATGGAACTAAGCAGATTTCTACTAGAACAGGTACTTATGCTTTTTGCTCATGTTGAGCCTGTTCAGTTATTTCAAAAGATCAAATCTTTAAGCATCTGTGATATAGTTTTACATTTAAGCCCAAAGGTTATGCTGATTGTCAAATGGAACATGTTGTTCATCTAGCTACATGCAAAATCTGTAATTGTTTCTATGTGGGGAAGACAAATAAGAAGTTAAAAAACAGAATTATAAGACATTTACATGACATTAGATCTGGAAATGAAAAGAATGTATTGGCCAAATATGTAAACAATAATAATGGACATGCCTTTTGTTTCGAGGTTCTACAATGTGTTCATAGAAATGTCAGAGGGGGTGATTTAGTAAACTGTACTGAAAAGGCTGAGTTGGGTTGGATTTTAAGATTACAAGCACATAAACATCTTAGTTTGAATGGGTGTATATCCCTGAACCCAGCCCTTAAGGGGCGTAGATTAAATCATTAAACTTATTGGTTGGAGTTTCTTAGAATTGTTGTGACTGGTTGTAAGCATTTTAAAAGCTACATCATTACATTTGTTTAATTTATCTGAAAATGTGCTTGGTATAAACACGGAAGTGCTTATCTCTTATTGTTTTATAGTTTGTTTTAATTAAAAAGTGCATGCTATTAGTCGTGGTGACCATATTGTTTTTTGTTATACTTCCTGCTTTAATTTAGAGTAATGGTTTTAAATTGCTGGTTGACCATTTTGTTTCTTTTATATTTAGAGATGTAGGTATGTTGTTGTGCAAGTACTCTTAACTCTCCATCAACATGGGCTATGCCTGGTAGGATTAACCCAGTCCTAGATATATATTTATATATATATATATATATATATATATATATATATATATATATATATATATATACATATATATATATATATATATATATGTATATATCTGTATATATAGGTAAATATAGATATATATTTACACACATGCGTGCCTGTGTGTGCGCACACATATACACATACACACACCGATGCTCTTCTATACAGATGTAGTTCTATATGCATACATGTGTATGCATGCTGTGTGCAAGCATGGAAGAGAAAGTCTGCTTTTGAATTTTTTTTCAAATATTTGGGTCAAATTTGCATGTTTATTAAATGTTTAGATTGCAAATCAGCAGTTTGATGAAGGTAAATTTTTAGTCAAAAATCATATTCAAAAAAGAGGGGAGAACTAGTTTATTTGCCAAATTAGGTATTCATGTCTTCTCTGAGAGATTCAGAATATTCAGGTTTAGGGGTTGCTATAGGTTACAGGGGCTTGTCCCTCCTGCCGTAATATAGGGAGAATGCCTGGCAGTTTGTTGTTATGATTGTCAAAATCCTACAGCTCCATTTTCAGCACTGAGCCGTAACTATCAACAGTGACTGTACAGATATCAATTTCTTAATATGAGACTAAGAGATCATAATGAAACCCCCTTCGATACAACTTTTTAAATAATGTCATGGCTGTTTTTAGCAAAGATGGTTATTATATTTTAATCAACTACATTGGCATATTTGTTGTTAACGATTCCTGCCAATTGTTAATGCAAAACATTAGAACTAAAGTTATTTTCTTATGGTGTATGCCAAGTCATAATCTTCATCAGTTAATATAGTAATGCAGTATACCATCCCTGTAGCTACAATATAGAAAGCAATATCTAGAAAAGCTTAGCATTTCATATTTCTGTTTAGGAATTAAAATGAAATGTACAGAAAACTGCTATGTTTATGATTTTTTAAAATAGGTTTAATACTTAAATTGCCCATGTTATTATCTGACTAATGCAGCTCCTTTGAGCACATTAAAACATTCAGGGCAGTGTAGGTCACATTTTATATAATAAATGTCTAACATTTGCATAATAATGCATTAAATACTGATCTGGTTCATCTTGGAAGTGAAATGTTACTACAGGTAATGGTTTGTGCTCATTTTGTTAGGTTTCTATTGTTTTCTTCAAATAGTTGAAGTGCAAAACATAAAGGACAATGTGTTAAGTAATACAACCTACAGCAATGGGTGGTGCAGGTCAAACAAGTTCATGCAGAGACATTCAAATCACGAGGAGTCCAAGAAGATTGGCATATTTTCTTGGCAGCCTATTTTTTAATTAACACAGTGAACTAAATATGTAAGCATGCACCGGATTAAATAAAAACTGATATTTAAAAATAAAAAGCACTGCAAGGTAAGTACCTTACAAGCAAAGAAAAAAAGAAACCGGGCTTGTTTCAAGTTTGTACTTCGGAACTAGAGAAAAGCAGCCGAGTACAGATAGGGTTTCACTACAGATTGCTTGCTATAATAATTTATATGGTCTGCATTACACAATATTCAAATACCACATATATGGCTCTAATAACCAGTTACTTGACTGAAATGCTTTCATCAGTTGCACTGGATAATACACTATTAGTTTGGTCTACTATATAGTTTACCTGGAATGACAGCCAAATCTCTTAGCATCAGGTCTATGTAGTTTTTGCATTAATCACTTTTTCTAAAATTGTCATACTGGCTTCTAGCACATTTCTAAATATTGTTTATTATAGCACTCCCCACAGCCTATTACTATAGTTGTAGAAGTTTTTTAAATATCCCTGAATCACATTTTTTTGTCTTTTTAATGCAATGAGAATGTAGTTTTAGTAATCTGTTTATTTTTATGCAAGATCTAGGTTTTCTGTCACAAATGAAACAGTACATATATTTATAGATTCATATGTGTTTATTAGGCTAATGACCAGAAGGGTCTTTTCAAGCCTAGCCATGCATCCCACATCTCTGACAAGTTCTGATTATCTTGATAAGCAGAGGCTTATAAGATGACACATTTACAAGCAGAAGCCTGGGAGATGAACCATTTAAAGGCTGCTGTGTCCATTAGGGGCATAGGTACCAAACCAGAGATGAATTTCCAGTTTCCAATCCAATTGTCCAAGTTGCACTTGAATTGGGTTAGGGAGGAAGTCTGCTTCACATGGATGGGGAGCCTATTCCATAGAAGGGGTAGTCTCTGGGATACATACCTATCTCGCCAGCAGGACCTATTTATATCACAGGCAATATTTAAGTCTTTAGAACAGGTAATTCTGGTGCTGTTTGGTTTGTGGATATGCAGGAGGTCCATCAGAGTGGGTCTGGCACTGCCCTGTAAGCCAGGCTTAGATCTCTCCTCAAAAGCCTGTAGGAGACAGAGTAAAGGGAGAGGGCCTTGAGGCAGTCTGCATAGGACATTTTACGTATGCCCTGTATTGTTTTAGTGAAGAGCCTCTGTGGACATTCCAGTTGTTGGATATGCCTGGTTAGGTACATACTAAACGAGGCACTGTACTCAATGATAAGTCTGATTAATGCTGAATACAGTGGAACAGTGATTTCCTTGGACTTAGATGTCATACCTTTGTTTATGAGTTGCACAACATAAAATAATTTACTTACCACTGTAGACACGTAATGGTCAAAGGCTCGATTACTATCTATGTGTCCCTAGGTGTCTGACTACTGGGTCAACTCTAAGGGGTGTGTTGTCAATATGATATTTATGAGGGGCGGATGACTTCCCAAAGGATACTATTATGCATGTCTTGGCATTTAGTTTTAGTCCATAGCCCTGACACCAGATGTTTGTCTGTGTCATCCCCTCCTGTAGAACATTTGTGTCAGTGTGAGATTCAATGACAGCTCATAATTTGCAATCATCTGCAACTTTAGTCAGCCAGAGACTACTGACATTGGCCTAGAGTTCTGAGAAGTAAATGCCAAAAATGGAGCAGTCCAAAGACTGATCCTTGAGGGACTCCACTTGTGACTGGCCTCTTTGTAGAGGTGGACTCCCCAATTCTAATTTCCTGGGTCCTATCTGTAAGCCAGTTGGCTATCCACTGGGTGGCATATGAGATTGTACCTAACCTCTTGAGTTTGTCAACAATGCTTGAGTGGAGTATTGTTTCAAATGCCTTGGCCAGGTCAAGGTAGGCTGAGTGAATGATTTTGCCCTCGTCCATTGCTTTGGTGACCTTCTCAAAAAAGTCCACCAGGTTGAGTAGGCATGGTCTGCCCTTGACAAAACCAAACTGGGTTGGGTCCAGTGTCTGGAGGTTTTCTAAATCTCTGTTGATCATATCCATGATAATTCTTTCCATGGCTTTACATATAAAACTAATGAGGCTTATGGGTCTATAGTTTCCAGGGTCTGTAGATGGTCGTGCTTTATGCAGAGGGATGACTGTTGCCTTTCTCCATTCATGAGGCATGAAGCCTGTTTGGAGGCTACAGTTAAATAGTAGTTCCACAGGCCATGATAGGTTATATTTCATGCTGTTTAGAAGACATCCTGGGGTATTGTCTGGGCCCATTGATGCAGTTTTCTTGGTCTTAGAGAAAGCATTACGGACCTGTTCCTTAGTGATAGTGTGTGGGGGGGTTATATTTGATGATATTTCCTGAGGGAAGGTTGAGGGGGGAGAGGGGTTCTGTTGGAGCTGAATTTATCAGCCAGGAGGTTTGCTATATCTTCTGGTTCAGTATAAATGACTCCATTTACAATGAGCTCTGCATACAATTGTGTATTGGCTTTGAGGTTGTGGACATAGCTAAAGAATGTTTTGTGGTTGTCCTTGGCCTGGGAGGCCAAACTAACCTCAAATTTGATTTGGTAGAGTTTATTTGTCCACTGGGTTGTTAACAAATACAGAAAATTCTGAGAGTTTATCGCTGGTATTAGGCTGAGATGAAAATGATTTGCATTATATTATTGTTATTATTATTATTATTATTAGTATTATTATTATTAACCTTAATTGCCTTGAAAACATTTAACTTCATATTATATGACAGCAGTAGCTACAGGTTATATTCTATGTACAAAAGAAGAAGCACAGTCTTCATTTTGTTTCCCTTAGGTACTTCCTATATAACGTCAATGTGTAACCCACTAACAGTATACTGAAAGGGTCACTCTCACTGAACAAGACTCACATGAAAACTGTTCATGACACCAGTTAAAAACCTGAAGACTGACAAGTCTCCCTGCAGTTTTCCATTTGGGACACTCTGCCTCCTGACCTCTCTGTATAAATGAACACCTTGGTCACACAACCAAAATGAAATGAGAAATACTCTGCAATGATACTGTTGTAATTTTATAACTGAGCTGTTTAATGTGAATGTATGTGGGGGGGGGGGGGTAAATTTAGGAAGTTAAGACTGAGAAACTGGATTCCATGACTTACAGTTCATCAAGTGATACGACTCTCTCTTCAGATAAACATATAGCTCTGAAAAGGTCAAAATATTGTATAATAAAAGGGGTTCAGTTACATTAATGAAGACGTATATAGTACATATTAAAAAAGAAAGTTGCAAACCTAGTGATTAGCATTTGTGGAAACAGTGGCTTGAATGCTTGAATAGTGAATGCAACCTTGAAAGAGATCTAAGATGGTCTCCCAGTAACAACTTTCTTTAGATATTCTGCAGATACCGATAAAATTTTAAGATAAACCTCAGGATTCAGCAAGCTCTGTACAGTGTGCAGGAATAGTGCAAGAGCTGCTGCAGGCAATATGGTTGATGTACAATCCAGGAATGAGCTCCCGGATGTGCATGAGTGCTCCTGCACTATTCCTGCATGGACACAGCCTCTGTATAATAATTACCTCATTTGCTGGTGAAAAACATGCAAATGTTGTGAATTAGTGATCCAGGAAGCAGGCAGACATCCATGCAGCAATAGTGTAGACTGCAGAAATTTATTCAGCCAGTAGCTGAATACATTTCTGCAAACTACAAAATGGAGGCATGACAGCAACAAAAATGCATGTATTATAAAGGTTAGGCGTGACAAAGGCCAAACATATGCCCATAGACATGAAAATTAGTTGCAAAATTATAAAAAATAACTTTATTTGGCTGATTTCAGCCATTTAAGCGTAGGGTAGTGGTGTGCAAACAGGATCAGCCCGAAAATAATAAAAAAGCTGAAAATAAGCTTTGAAGTCAAAATCGGAATTTTGCCATAATAGCCAATGGCATGCATAAGACAACAAGACCATGGAATAGTGGTTTCTAAGGGGGAGGGCTGAGTGCCGGTTTTATAACCATGCATTAGCAGTCAATTCTATGCAAATGAGGGGAATGATACTGAATAACAGATTTCCCCTCAGTGCTAGCTTGCACCCAACCATGTAGGTGCAGTAATACCATGGTGTAAGCCTAAGAGCCAGATGACTTCATAAGGTGGTGTGTCATGCATGCTGTAAGCTTATTGGAGCTCTGTGGCCTGTGTTTGCCCTTAGCTAAGCCCAGCTATGGAAGGGGATGTGTCTGAAACTGCCTAGCAGTGCTTACATTGCCTAAACAGGTGGGCGCACTGCACACCAGGTTTTAAACAAAACAAACAAAAAAAAAAAAAAATAGGAAATAGCAGCTCCATTCACATTTGAGGACTGGGTTTGTGAGGCGAGCCTCGGGGCTTAAACAGGAAGGCAATGGAAAGGCAAAACAGTAGTAGGAAGGTAATCAAGGAGAACTAGCATAGTGGGCAGGTGAAATGTATTAGAATCAGCCAATTACATAGGCAGCAACCCATGCCCAGCACACTAATATAAACTATGCAAGCACATTTCCCTCTGGTTTTTCCCACAAACTCTACACCACCGGTGTACACAAATGGGGAAATTTTACCTAACAAAAGCAACAAAATGATAGGGGCTGCTTTCACTCTCATAAACACTCTCATAAATCAATATGTGGAAGAGGCTGAGGATGGTGAGGATGAGAATGCTGATGACAAACCCACAGTGAGGACAAGGAGAAAAAGTGTATAGACCCAGGATAACCTACCAGGGGCTACATGACCTGGAGATAGTGGAGCGCTATAGGGTGGACATTGACCTCCTACAGCAACCTGCTGAGCTGTGCCATCCACACCTCACACACAGAACCAACAGAGGGGAACCCATCCCAGTGGATACCAAGTTATGTGTAAGCGTAAGAATACTAGCCACAGGTACCTTCCAAAAGCCAACTGGGGATATCATGGGGATCTCACAGGTATCAGCATCCAGGGTACTCAACCAGTTCCTGGATGCCATGTCAGCACATGCCGGTGAGCACATATATTTCCACAACACCCCTGAGGGGTTGACCAGCAAACTTAATCTCTTCCACCAAATAGCAGAATACCCTGAGGTAGTGGGTGCTATAGACTGCATGCACATACACATCAAAGCACCACCGGGCGAGCGGGGTAGCGTCTACATAAACCGCAAGGGCTTCCCCTCCAACTGCCAGGTCATGTGCGATGCCCAGGGCATTATAATGAATGTGTGTGCTGGCAGCCCTGGAAGCTATCATGACTCCCACATCTGGCATATGACGCAGCTGTACCAGAGATTTGCCAGTGGGGACATTCCATATGGCCACCAAGTGGGGAATGCTAGTTATGCACTGGAGCTATGGCTGATGACACCCATCAGAAATGCACACACACCTGAACAAAAACTCCATAATGAGGCATGTGCACAAACCAGAATCATAATAGAGCATGTGTTTGGGATGCTCAAGTCATGGTTCCAGTGCCTGGACATATCGGTGGAACCTTGCAGTACTCTCCAGCTACATGTACACAAATTGTCATTGTATGTGTCATGCTACACAATATGATCCTGTGGAAACAGCTGCAGCAAGAACAGCATGGGGCAAAGCCACACCACCCCCCCAACCATTGCCAAGGCCAGCACAGGCAGAGACTGACTTGGAGGAGGAACAACCTGTGCATGCCCCTGTAGGCAGAAGGAGGCATTCCCAGTATGCCCAGATCTTAGCAAAGAGGCAACGCATAGCACATACACTGACACGGTAGGAACTCAGGGAATGACACCTCACTCTGACTCACACATACAGTAAAAGGTATGCCAAACATGACACTACCTGTGCTTAACCATGTATAGGGAGTGTACTACGTGCATCCGACATAGTCAGCCCTCCAGCACCATCCTCAATACTGGCACAGCCACAAGGTATGTCCCTCTCCCTATCAATTGCTGCATGGAGTAGTATGTTCTGCTACTTGCATCTATGGTACAGATGTAAGCATGCAAGGGAATCGGGTGGCTGAATGGGATGGCAGCAGATAGTAGACACCTATATGGGCAGCATGAAATCCATAACAAATACTGGTGTCAACATAGTAGGCAGGACTAGACAAGGTGACAAATCCCACTGCAGGACATGTGGTGGGCCAAATGTGTGTCCATATGACACACACATGCATGTTAGTGAGGCTCACATACCAAACAACAGTCTCAGCCAGCAGGACAAGTGTAGATGACCACAAAGAAAGGCTGTGCTAAGGCCTCCGATTGATGGCAATGGAGAACAGCCCCCCTCCAGACCTACACAGACAAACTACAACAGGTCAGGCAGTTGGATAATAGTTCTGAAGAAGTCTGAAATTGAAATGTAGGTCAACAAAACCTAAGATCTCTACTACACTGATATGCCTCTAGTATGCATGATAGGTCAGAATACAGTATGAAATGGAAGCCAACAGGTTACCTGAAATACCAGTACAGTCATAGCAAATGTTTAAAGTTGTCAGGTGTGCCCCCCACAATCCTATGTAGAAATGTAGTAACATGTACATGTGGGTATAATAACAGTGGAGCACAGATTACCTGAGCTGGCCAAATTAGCAGGATAGATTGTTGCAAGTGTACAATATGCAGGGATCTGTGTGTTAGGTTGTTGTGTGCTGTATATTGTGTGGAAGTGGTCAGCATGTAGGCATGGAGAGTTGTGTCCTGGTGGCCTATAGCCAGTACTGTTGATGACAGTGCCAAGGTCTGACAACTGCAGTGCCAAACACAATGCATCCCAGCAAGACCCAATCCAGCAGTAATCCATACTAATTGTTCGGATGTAATATCTGTCACTATCTGAAAAATGGACATGGAATGAATGTGGGCCCAGACATACACACAGCACACAGGTGGAAGTACCTTAGACAGAGAGTGTATAAAATCTTGCTGTCAAATGGACACACCTATGGAATTGTACATACAGGTTAGCAGCACATTGCTTGTCTGTGTAGTATGGAATACTGATGTAGTCTGCCCAAACACTGGCAGACCATTAAGGCACAGTTATGAAGTACTGAGAAACTGCTGATGTCCCCGCACAAGCCAGCATAAGGGGAATGCCCCACGTATATCTGTGAGTCAGCTGCAAGACACTTCCATAGCACACATGTACTTAGCTCACCCCACCATCAGCCACAGGTTCATCACAGGTCATATCCCTGCTGTTGGGAATGAGTACAATATGACCCCCACTTCTGTATGGGAATACCCACAGAATGCAGCATGCTGAAGAGGTGTCCCATGCAGGTGTGTCCCTAACTGTAAGCAGTACCCTGTCAGCATCCACACCAATAGATTAATAAGGACCGAATCTATTGCCATTAACACATTGCACACTTACCCTGTCACCCAAGGATAATCCAGTGGCTTGCAGCCTGGGACTGTAGTTGTGATAGAATGCACTGGCCTGCTACAGATGGCCTGCATCACTACCAAATGCCCTACTGTCCTCTGTCAAAGGCCTGTGTCTCACCCATGCTGCCAATGTGCGTTATCTCATGGAGTCCCAAATAATGACATAACACAGTCCACAGAACACAAATGCAAGGCCATGTCGACAAATCTCAGTAGCATGTCCCCCATGTCCAACTGCATGAACTGTGGACCAACCCCTAAATACTGCAGGGATGAAGTGATAACAATAGGGATACTTATCAGATTTTGCTTGCATAATGTTAGGAAGAGGATAGAATAACAGATGGGGGGTAGAAGATGGATGCCATGAAGTGTGTGAAGTCTGACACTCTGATGTGTGCCCATACCATTCCTGCCTGCAAACCTAGGAATGGGTGGCTAGAAACCTGCTCATAAACCACAATGTGAAGGGGAAATGACCAGATATATGACCCCTGCCTCTGGGTAACTTGTGTGAATCTGTACAGCTGAGAGGTCTGGCCACAACAGGATATGGGCATTCTGTCACATCGATAGATGTACAAACTTGGCATCCTCAGCCACCACAGTACCAAGGTGCTGAACCATTTACACAGACCTATCAGCAAGTGTCTGTAGCTCCCCCTAAAGAATGCCATGAGTGTGCAAGAATATGTAGGCTGCAGACCACAATACTGGACACAGCTTCATTCATCTTGTATTCCCCAGGAAATTACTGCTAGAAAATAAATATATATGTCAGTAGTTGATGACATAATACATCACAGTGTAAAGCAGTACATATGTCTGAATATCTCTGCTAACACCAAAACCATGTAGCAGAAGCAGCACAGGCACATTTAGTTACAGTATCCCACTATCCTTTGCCCATTGTAACTCCATATTATCAACCTATCTACAGATATCCTGCAGAAACAGGTTGATAGCTGTAGGTGTAAAACACAAATGCCTGCACAGGGGTACAATCTAGCTGGAATGGATTCACACAGTAAATACAGAAGGTCATACTGGGCATGCTCCCACACTTAGAGAAATGAAGCCCATGTCTGACAACAACAGTGGACTATACATATCTGTCAGTCACAGATGTCTGTGCACACACACCACATTGCACACCAGTCATGCTTTGTACACACATTGGATATAAATACACACATATATACAAGGACACCACACTATAATAGGTCAAACATACACAAAGATGTGGGGAAGAGAGAGACATACAGTGACAAAGAGCTTTCCATCATGAGGCCTGTCCCACCCACCACACATCCAATTTGCCAAAATCACATGATGTGTCAGTGTCTATTACTGTAGACATTTGCTTCTGGTAACCCTCAGCACTATAGTGTCTGTGGTGTTTGTGATAACTGTGTAACATCACAGTACAAGTCATTATTCATCTAGCAGTCATATACACAGTCCTGTCAAATGTAAAGTTGTGTGTGACTGAGAGCTGTGTGTGTTTCCAGAGGAATGGTTTATGGCCCATTCACACACACTACACTCCTCATTGCCCTAGTTTAGCTAGCCTGCTGATGTAAGTCACCTTGAAATACCCCTTTGGAGAACAATCATCCATATAAGCTCTGTGGTGCATGCAATAACTGTGTAATGCTATAGTGTGATGTACTAGTTAGGTAGGAGTTCTAGTCCCAGACACGGCAATTGTAAAATCTGTGTGTGTGTGTGTGTGTGTGTGTGTGTGTGTGTGTGTGTGTGTGTGTGTGTGTGTGTAGGGATCAATGCTTTTGAGGCCATTCTCAGTCACTGTATCTCCCATTACCCTACTTTAGTAATCCTGCTGATGTCAGTCCATTTGAAATACCTCCTTGGATAAGATTCAGCTCTGTAAGCTCTGTGGCACATGCAATAACTGTGTAATGCTATAGTGTACTGTACGAGTTAGGTAGGAGTTATAATCACAGACATGATGTTTGTGTGTGGAGGGATCAATGATTTTGAGGCCATTCATAGACACTGCATCTCCCATTGCCCTACTTTAGCAAGCCTGATGATGTCATTCACCTTGAAATATACCTTTGGAGAAGGGCTAGCCCTATAAGCTTTGTGACATGCATGATAACAGCATAATGCTGTAATGTCGCATATACTTAGGTAAGAGTTCTAATCCCAGACATGGCAACTGTGAAACTCTGTGTGTGTGTAGAGATCAATGCTTTTGAGGCCATTCACAGTCACTACACCTCCCATTGCCCTACTTTATCAAGACTGCTGATGTCAGTCACCTTAAAATACCTCCCTGGACAAGATTCAGTCCTGTACGTTCTGTGGCGCATGCAATAACTGTGTAATTCTATAGTGTGGTATACTAGTTAGGTAGGAGTTTTAAAGACAGACACGGCAACTGTAGAACTCTGTGTGTATGTAAAGAGTAATGATTTTGAGGCCATTCACAGTCACTACACCTCCCATTGCCCTACTTTAGCAAGCTTGCAGATGTCATCTACTTTGGAGAAAGGCTAACCCTGTAAGCTCCGTGATGCATGCCATAAATGTGGAACAATATAGTAGCAGTAATTATGCAACTATGGGTTTTAATCTCATCTGTGGCAAGTGTTTGTGTGTGTACCTCAAAGGTTTTGTCCCTGTTTACAGCCAGTACACATCACGGAGCCTGACTTTAGCAGTCCTGCAGATATCATCCACCTTACAAGTATCTGTTGCGAAGCCTATACCATGTAAGGTCAGTGGCACATATGGTAAATGTGTAATATAATGGCCCATAAAGGTTGTTAGATAGAGGTTTGAACCTCACCCCTGGCAAATGTAAATGTGTAATTAGGGTAAAATTATTTTTGGGATCTCTCACCCACTACATCACCCAATGCCAGTAATTACAAGGGCTGGTGATGTTCCTCACCTTAGAAGTACCTTGGGACAACATCCATCCAATAAGCTTCATGGAGTATGCGATAAATGGTGTACACTGTAGTAGCAATACATAACTAGGTACGGGTATGAATCTCAGTACTGGCAAGTGTGTGTGTGTGTGTGTGTGTGTTTGTCATCAGTATCCTGTGTGGAGGTTGTTGAGATTGTGTAATGACAGGATGAATTGTTGGGGTGGGTTTTGCTAAATTATTATACTGAGGACCTACTATATGTTACAATGTGCACCTTACCAGGACAACAGATGTCAAACAGTAGACAGGCTGGTGTAGATGATCCATAGCCCTACATGTGACATTATAGATCAGTGAACAATATAGACAACCCTTTATTACTCAGAGAACACTCTCCACCTATGTCTCATACACAAACACACTTGGCTAGGCAACAACCACTATATTGGTAGTTGTCTGCATATTGCCCACAGATAATAACCACGGTGTGACTGCAGTGGACTACATGCCTGTTGACCACAACACTGCTACTGACATCAGAGTGTACTGTGATGTGTAATATCTCCTGACTGATAGTGTGTTATCCTGCAAGTAAAAGGACATGGCACCCTGTTCCATCCCTACAATAGGCAAATAATTGCTTACATTGGTCCTTTGCTATGTTCCCCACTGGATGCCTGCAACAACTGTAGAGTATGCAAATGTAACCCACAAAGGGAATACATGCCTTATACACATGCCCTGTATGGACAGATGCCACTAACTCCACTGAATACCTGTATCATGCTGTCAATGTAGGTGTAGGCACAAACTCATTTCCATAGCTGGATCTCACCACATGAGGTCAGGAATGCCACATCAGATGATAACAATCTGTCCACACAACATGCCCCAGAGACCGCAAGTACACTTCCACACATCACAGAACATGCATGTGGGACATGTGCACAACCTAGACACTGTCCATGTTATGGAATATAGATCACATGCATGGCAAGCATTGCACAGCACTGGCCACCCACAATAGTAACCCAGATGAGTGGGTGGTGAATACAATACCCACCTGTGTAGGCCAATCCAGGGACTACACCCTTGCGCCACACTGGAGACCATTCTCATGTGGACTGATGCCAAGGTATTCCCTATGCCTAGCCTTGTACAGCCTTCTGACACAGTCAACTACTACACAACTGTGAAGCAATGACCCCCATGTATGTCAGTACTGGCAAGTGTGTGTGTGTGTGTGTGTGTGTGTGTGTGTGTGTGTGTGTGTGTGTGTGTGTGTGTGTGTGTGTGTGTGTGTGTGTGTGTGTGTGTGTGTGTGTGTGTGTGTGTGTGTGTGTGTGGAGGTTAATGATTATGAAGCCATTCACACTCACTACACCTACCATTGCCCTACTGTAGCACACCTGCTGATGTCAGTCACCTTGAAATAACTGTTATTTTATATCAGCTTGATAAGCTCTGTAGTGCATGTGATAACTGCATAATATTGTAGTATAGCAAACTAGTTAGGTAGGAGTTCTAATCCTGACCCTGCCAACTGAAATAATGTATGTGATTCCCTGACAGAGTGTGGTTGTGTCTTCCTTGACACCTGCTTTTGTGGACAGTCACATGTACTACACTTCCATTATCCCTCCTTTATCACTGTTACTGATGTCACTCACCTTCAAAGATACCTTTGGACAACAACATACCAACTGCTTGGTAGTAACTTGGTTAAAGTGTAGCTATCATTCTAAGTCTTTTGGATTAAGCACTTGGGCTTCAGACCTTTTGTTCTACATTAGGAAGGTTTGTGGCATGCACTGTGGTGGCAGGACAGTTAGCTTTCATCCTTCTAAGTTGGGGACTGCTGATTGAGAGCTCAGTGTCTGTTATTCTTAAAGTGTATTAGCTCTGGTTTAAGCACTTGGGCTTCAGGCCAGTTATTTTACATTAAGAAGGTTCGTGGTCTGCACTCTTGTGGGAGGAGAGGCTGGACTCTGCCCTTCTGAGCTGGGAATTTCTGGTTAAAGGTTTATAGTGCCTGAATATTTGAACTGTATCTTACTGAAATTGGTACACCTTGTTTGCTGTAGCATAGACTAGATCCAGGCCTGCTGAATCTAGCTTTGTTTGTATGCTTGTTATTTCCCTGGAATGCTAATTCCACCTAAAACGCGGCTTCTCAGCACTTCTGTGGATCCCTAGTGATATCTGCATTGCTTACTGTACTTATTTCCTTGCTTTGCTTGAAAGAAAGTTACTGTTTGTCGTTTTTGCATTTAAGTTACCTGTAACACATTACACTTGTTACCTGGCACTTGCTCACTAAAGCAATTATATAAGTCAGCATTAAAATTAAAAGCACTACATCCTCCCCATTGGCCCTTGTTTTCAATTATAAAGGAATTCCCAATATTATTCTAGCATGTCCAAAGGTCAGTTGTCAATCTCCTCTCTGGTCCATCTGGTGAATATGGGAATCTTGAGGCAATGTTACAACTGCCTCATGTACACAGACAACCTTCTCCTCCTCCCAACAAATTCCAACACATGTGAGAGATGCAACCATATAGCCAAACTGGAGGCTAAGCTCTCTCAACTCAGTACTGGCAAAACCAGTCAGGAGGAGAAGGAAACCACACTCACTACAATTCCAGTCTCACATAGACCTACCACGACAGCAAACCAAACACATAATCACACAAAAACATACTCGGAGGCTCTAAATAAAGATCTGCCTAAGCAGCAGAGACCTCCAAAGCAGACACCCAAGCAACCGCTACCCAAAAAAAAACGCGTGCAACACATATCTCACAAAGCCAGTGTGCCGAACAGTCACAGCCCTTAAGGCTAAACAACACACCTGATACACTTGTAATAGGTGATTCTATCGTCAGGCACACTGACGTCCCGCTCACCAGGCTGAACAAGGAGAAGGTCACGGTGAGCAGCCTGTCTGACGCTAGGATCTGCCACATAACACAAGCACTCAGGTCACTCCAAGGCAAGTACAAATATGACTCAGTCATTGTCCATGCTGGTGTGAATGACCTGAGATGTACCTCCCTGGACTACATGAAAAGAGACATAGAGGAGCTCTCTGAGCATGTAGCCCAGGCTGGTATGACCCTGACCTTGAGTAGCATCTTACCCTCACCAAGAATGATGCCACAGTATGAAGACAAGATGATCAATTTCAACAATTGGCTTAAGTATTGGTGTCATTCAAAGGGGATCCAATGCCTATCAGCTTGGGATGATATGCACGACAAGCCACGATGCTTTGCTAGGGACGGCTTGCACCTGTCACCCCTGGGCTTTCGGATATTGGCAAAGGCTCTTGCTACCCCCATAGTGCCTTTTTTAGGCAAGGCTCAAAAGACAAACCCACCTCCATAGGTATCACTCAACGCTAGAAGTCTAAACCTCAAGATGCATGCACTCGAAACTCTCCTTAGCATGGAGAACATCGATATCTGTGCAGTAACAGAAACCTGGTTCAGGGTCGAGAGCACCCCAGCACTACCAGGTTATACCTCATACCATGCTTTTGGCCCCAAAACTTGGACGAACCACAAAGGAGGGGAGTATCGATATTCATCAAAGATACCCACACCTCCAGGTTGGTGGCAAAGCACGAAGCATCAGAGACTATCCATGTGCAACTAACAGTGGGTAAAACTGGCTTCCAGTTTATAGCCTGCTACAGACCACCCTCCCAAACCCAGGAACCCCACTCGGCCTTCCTGAGAACACTGGAAAATATGAAGGTCTCTCCAAACACCATTATATTGGGCGACTTCAACTACCCAAACATAGATTGGGAGCATTACTCTAGCTCCAACACCCTTGCCCAAAGGTTCCTAGAATTCATAAACTCAAATGCTATGGAACAACTTGTTACCACTCCCACAAGAGGGAAAACATACTGGACCTGATCATCACCAACATGGGGACTCTGCTCCAGACCAGAAGTGTATCCCTCACTGGTAAGATCAGACCATAAACTGATCTCACTGGATATTCACATCCTGACCCCACCCCCTGCCCAGAAAACCACAGTGAAAAACTTCTCTAAAGCAAATTTCACACTCCTCAAAACCGAGGTGGAATCCTTCAAAGCCCGGCCTGTGGAAAATATGGCCCAGACCGCAGAATCCTTTATAAATGCATTCTATGAACACCTTCAGGACTGCATGGATCATGCAATCCTAAATAAAACCAAGACTCAATCCTCCAAAGGCAGACGACCTGTCTGGTGGACCCCAGCCATAAACAAACTATACAATAGAAGGAGGAAGCTACTACATGATAGAGCAAAATCCCAAAGGGAAGGCATCTCTGATCAGTATTAGCAAAAACTAAGGGCACTCATAAAATCGTCAAAGGCCAGCTTCGAGAGAAAATTGCACAGGACACTAAGGATAATCACAAGGCTTTCTTTAGTTATGTTAGGGACCTGGGTGGGAATTCCCAGATATGCTCAGAATTAGTCCAAAATGACAAAAATACACTGATCCCACAGACATTGCCAACATCCTAGCTGACAGGTTCAGCAAACTCCCCACCAAAAGGGCAAACATCTATCCCAGCAGAGTGCTGCCCCTGACATCTCAGATGCTCAGGTGGGAGCCGCCTCCAAAGCAAAAACACAGCATCAATGGGACCAGACGGTGTCCCAGGCTGCGTCCTACATGAACTCCAAGAAGAGCTAAACCCAAACATAAAACTACTGTTCAATCTCAGCCTTACTACAGGATATGTACCGAAAGAGTGGCGTACAGCAGCAGTGGTCCCTCTCCACAAAGGTGGTGCCTCAACGGACCCTGGAAACTATCGCCCCATAAGCCTGACTAGCTTGGTCTGCAAAGCTATGGAAAGGATCATCATGGACCTCATAAATAAAGATATTGGGGACCTACAGACACTGGATCCTACCCAGTTTGGCTTTGTTAAGGGCAGATCCAGCCTCTTAAACCTGGTTGACTTCTTTGAAACAGTCACCAAGGCCATTGACGAAGGGAAGGTGGTCCACACAGCCTATCTGGACCTCACAAAAGCCTTCGATACAATACCCCACTCGGGCATTATAGATAAGCTCACCAGCTTAAATATAAACCCCTATGTCACTAGATGGGTTGCAAACTGGCTCAAGGACAGAACCCACATGGTTAGAATTGCTGGAGCCATGTCAGACTCCAAACCAGTTACAAGTGGCGTCCCACAAGGCTCAGTCCTGGGACCTCTCTTGTTTGGTATATATTTCTTGGAGGTACAGGCCAACACAGGACTGTGGCTGACCAAGTTCGCAGATGACTGCAAACTGGGCGCCATAATCGACTCTCCAGCCGACACAAGCATCCTCCAAAAGGGCCTCGTAGAAACAGACAACTGGTGCCAGAGCCATGGCCTCAAGCTAAACGCCAAAAAGTGTATAGTCATCCCCTTTGGCAAAAACAAAGTGCCCACAAATTACCACATAGGTGGAAATCCATTAAGTACAGAAGAAGTAATTAGGGACCTGGGGACCCAAGTTGATAGCAATCTCTCATTTGACAACCACGTGGCCAAAGTGGATAGAAAAACATTTTATATAGCCCACCTAATCATGAAGGGATTCACATCTAGATTAGGGAGGTCATTGTGCCTCTTTACTCATCCCTCATCAGGCCCATAATTGAGTACAATGCCCTTTGGGATGTACCTTACCAAACACCTGCAGCAACTGGAAAGACCCCAAAAGTACCTCACCAAGAGGATCAAAGGGCTCAAACAGATGCCATATGCTGCCTGGTTAAAGAAACTCCAGCTCTACTCAGTGGCATACCGCCTGCTCAGAGGTGACCTGTGCCTGACGTATAAGGCCATGTCCAACCCGGAATAAAGGGACATGCTGCACCTCAAAAAATCCAAATCCCATCGAGCTACACGCTCGAGAGACTTGAACCTCAACACTGAAATAAATAGGACATGCTGGAGGGACAGATTCATAACCCAGAGGCTCCCTTCACTCTGGAATAAAATCCCAGTCGAGGTTAGGCAGAGTCCCTCATTGACTCTTTTCAAGAGGAATCTTGATGAGTGGATGGGAGATCGTAGGTTTACCCCGGGTATCACTTCTGTGTCACTGTTAGACAGAGGCACAGTATACTAACCTCGAAAAAGGGCATAGCAAAATTAATTTAAAATGGGTGGCGAAAGCCAAGCATACTCTGGCTAGGCTTATAAATGCCCTAGGGCAGATAGCCTAGTATGAACCTATGAACCTATGAACCTATGTAAGCTCCGTGGCACATGCAATAACTGCATAGCAATGTAATAGCAGTACATAGACAGGTAAGGGTTTGAAACTCTCTACTGGCAAGTTTGTGTGTGTGTTACCAGTGTTTTGTGTGGGTGTTGAGGTGACTGTGTAATGACAGGTTCCATTGCAGTATGGGTTTTGCCACATCATTATATTGAGGAGCTACATGTCCCATTGTCACATTACAAGGCCAGCATTTTCCAAACATTGTAGAGATTGTTGTCGACAATTGTCAGCCATATATGTGTACAGCCATGTGCAATTACCATGCAACAGTATGGATTAGTACACAATATAGACAACCGTCATAATGCCCATATACCACTATCCACCCATGCATCATACACAAACATGCTTGGCTCTTACTCTCCTACTCCCTGCCTTTCGTACTATGTCTCTGTCGCTCTCATTCCCTCTCTGGTGGATGTGGAAAAGTACACCTGCTTTGTTTAGGCAGCAACTTGAGTTTTGTAAGTGATGCTCATGATGATATGATGGCCTGTGCATGAATTGCAGTCCCCCACTAGCTAATTTCATGTGGAACAGCTGTGGTATCATTCCTATAGTCAACTGCATGGAAACACAGTCCTATACCTAGGAACATCATGTGGGCATTGGCCCTTTTCCTTCACTGTGAGCAGGAATTCATGCGGGTGTTTGACAAACAGCATCATAGAGGGTAGTTGGATATACCTCTTACAACATACACTGTGGAGACAGGCCAACAAACAGGAGGGAGATGTTCCAGACATGAGGACAGAATGTAAGTATTGCTTTTCTACATTTGAAGTAATGTTGGTTTAACAGGGTTTGTGTGGATATGGCTGTTCTACATGATTTAATATCTGCCATGCGAGTGTTAAGTGGTTGAGGAAACTCACCTGTAGGGCTTTCTGTAGACTGGCCAGTATTTGGAGTCTTGCATGTGTTGTGTTACTCACACATTTCCTATCTTTAGAAATGCAGTAGCATACTCTGAGGATTGCAGTCAGTACATGGTGACAGCCATGTGAGTTACTGACTTCATATCCCTCAAAAGACATATGTCACAAGAAACCCTGTTACACCAGTAAATGTATGGGTTTATCACAGCAACATGTCAATATTGGCCCTGAGTTTGTGCCTCCAGCCACAACTCTATCAACCTTTGTACATATGTCATGCAGTAAGAGGTGCATATGTTCAGTGCATCATTATTTACTGACATCATACCTGATAAGCCAGTGAGATATCAGACTGCTACACATGTTATGTAGTGTAGGCTTTATATCTGAGGACTTTCTGTTGTAGTGTGTACAGTACTGAGGTATGTGTACTTATAGTGATTGTTGACAGAGTGTGTATTGTATATATATATATATATATATATATATATATATATATATATATATATATATATATATATACCTTGGTCTGTGGACTGTGGTAGATGTCATTGTTCTTGATCCTATTCTATCTGATGTTGCATGCTGCTCCAGTGTATGGTACCCTATTGGTGACGTGTTTCTGGGCCAGACTGACACATGTCCCATACCACAATCAGGCATTGGAATACACTGTGTATTGACCCAGTATATGTAGGGTTAGTGTGTGAGTGGCACATATGAAGATAGTGTTGTTCACACAGTGCAAATACTGTAATATTAAGTACACTTACCATATGTGACTGTGTTCAAATTGGTTGTGGGTATGCATTTTCACATAGGTATCTGTTTCTCCATGCTGTTACATGCCTGTAGAGCCTACTATGTTTTCAGGTACATGTGTATTCCCTCATAGGAAATTAGGCCAGTATTGTGGCAGTCTGCCTGTAGTTTGCACAGTGCTCTCAGTGTATTCACCCAGTGTGATGTCATGTCCAGATATTTTTCAGATGTACTGTTGCTGGGCCACCATAACTGTTGTGTATTTCTGACAAAGCAGTGGGATACTGTACAGATGTATGTTACAAACTAGTGGATAGTATGTGGGCTTGTGACCTCTGCTCTTCCAGTTATTATTTGTCAGGACAGACAGGAGTGTGTGAATGCATAAACTGTGTGAGCTTATCTATTCCAGTATTTTCGTGATATCCCCATTTACATGGCTGTAAAGATCTACTTTGTCAGGCTTGCTCCACACATCTTGCACTAAGGGGTTCTGTGTATACCTCTGGACTGACCACATTTATTGGTCATATCTTTGATGTATTCCACAAGATTATTACTGTGATTTGTGTGGTACTGCATTATTATGATCTCATGATGTCTGTCAGTAACTGATGGCGTACATGTCAATATCAGATGTGACTTCCCACACATTTCTATTAAGACAACCCCCTGTTACAGTAGCAACAGTCTACATTTATACCTGCAGTACATACATGACATCCCCTTGCACTAAGAGGTTGTGACTATTGGTGCTGAGGTATAACTCCACTACATGTTATGGACATATGTTATACATATATGTATCTATCTATCTATATATATATATATATATATATATATATATATATATATATATATTTATTTATATATATATATATATATATATATATATATATATATATATATATATATATATATATATATATATATATATATATATATATATATATATATATATATATACATATATACAGTAAGATCTATATATATGACCATATATATATATATATATATATATATATATATATATATATATATATATAATGCAATATACAGATGTATATAAATACCTATATATATATATATATATATATATATATATATATATATATATATATATATATATGTTTATGTACATGTATACATATATCTACATATGTGTGTATGTATATATATATATATATATATATATATATATATATATATATATATGTGTAAACATGACTGTTGTATATACCTTCCCAGATGTATCACACCGTATTTATCTGATATGTGTATATTTAGATATAACAACATACTTGATTCAACACTAATATCACTAACAAGTACTACACAATTGTAGAAGTCAAAGCAGTTGTTCAATACTGTTCAGTTTGTGTGCTGACAGATATATTGGAAAAAACAACAACCATTTTCTCAGCTGTGATGGCTTAGTGGTTAACTGCTGTGATATGTAGTGTACGGGGTCCTGGGTTCAAGATCTGCAAGGGCTGTTTGTTTTTTTTGCTGGCCAGATCAAGGGCTGTTGGATACAGAGTGATTAAGTCAGTTTTGAAAAGCTTTAAGCATGTTTGCATGGGTTTGAACGATGGCAAGCGGTGCTAACATATTGTCAACTGTATAGGCCCTTACACCATTTTAGCTTCGCTTACCAGTGCACAGATCTGCTTAGCATTTATATTGCAGCAATGCTAAAACCTGCCAAGCATGGATCAGCCCTGGTAACATGTGATCACATTCCAGTCTGATAAAATAGCAGGGTAATGACATATTTAATAAGTGTATTTAATTCCATGTGCATAACATGCGTCTATGTGCTTTCATTACAGTAGCAAGGGGTGTGAGTCTACTGTCTGGGACACCTGAGTATATATGGCTTGTACAACTCTCTTTTCCATTTGAATGTGTTTCATACATGGGTGGTATCCTGGGTTATATGCAGTCACACTGGCATGTAGTGTATCATTACATTACTACTGTTGACAGTGCTTTCCCAAGTAAGAGTAGGTTGCTTATTGTAGTACTGGAACCAAACACCCCTGCATGCAAAGATGGACTTTGAGTCCTCATTATAGTGTTCTTGGTTTGTGAGCTGTGTGTCGTTAAGTATTTGCTACTGGATATTGATCTGACAAGTGGATATTAACTGTAGACTACTGTGTGTATAGGTCATGTCACTGAAGGCTGCTGTCATGTAGTGATGGCATACCTATCAGTGTCAGATGTCTATCTGTCAACACATTCATCCTAATACATAACCAGTTGGCTAGCTGATGTCTGTCTGTCCTCTGTACAGATGTGCAGATGTCAGATATCCATCTTGGCTGCTTACAGGCAATCTATGGTTGAGTGACACTGACATGTCTGCCCAGCTGTGTTTTGAATGCCACAACTAGGAATCCCCACCCTGTATGCACCACATGCCATGGATACCTCAACTACACTACCACAGTCAACAGAACATGCTTGGGAACAGGTCTCCAAGGCAGACACTGACCATGTTATGTAATACACATTGCATACATGTCAGTTAGAGCACCTCACTGGCCCTCTGCAAGAAGCAATCAGATGATTGGTTGTTGTATTTAACTCTCATCCTGAGGATCACTCCTGTGGCATCAGTTGATAGATGGCCTGCTGGCAAATGTCAGGTGGCATGATACCACTGTAGCCACATCCCCTAGTCTTCCCATCTCTCCGTGGACAATATCCTGGTACACACTTATGAACACCTGCACCTATGGACCCCAGTACTGAAAAATGTGTCAGTGTGCATTACTGAGAATAACAGTGTCTGTGTTTTTGAAAACCTGGAGTTGATAATACCCTGAGGCCCATCACCATTGCTATAGTTAGATATGGCTGCTGCTGTAATGGACATTACATATACCTTGTTACACTCTTCATCCTATGGGCTACCTGGAGCTTGAAGTACCAGCACAACACTGTTGTACATATGGGTAGACAGGCATGGGTTACCCTCTGAGTCCTGGCAAGTGTGTGTATTTGTGCAAGTGTGTATATTTGTAGGATACAGCATTCTGAAGCCACATTCTCCTAATACAATACCCCCTGCTACACTGTATAAAGGATAGTGATGTTGCTGACAATAGGAGATCCATAACAAAGCATAACCCTGCTATCCCTGTGGCATGTACAATAGATGCTTATCCCTGTAGTAGCACTCTTGAGATAGACAAGGGGATGTATTGCAGTCCTGGTCAATGTGTGGTCATGGGTATGTCAGAGTATTATCATGGGTTTCAGTGAGTACAATATCCAATGTGCAGTGTGGGTCCTGGGTATATTGTCTTTACACCATGGTAGCCCCAGTACATGTCCCAAGGTCCACTGTATGGGGACCACTGTCACCATCAACCATACAGGTAACTGATTACACTATCCAGCCCAATGATGCATGTGCTGTGTGCAGCTTATCTGTAACAGAATGGACACACTGACAAGATAATTAGCACTGATAATCCCAGGTCTCTCAGATGTGTGTATGACTGTTATGTGTTTGTCAATGTGTATATGACAGTATGTCACACTACGTATTGTTCATAAACAACCAGTATATCCCCCATTACCATACTGTACAAGGCCTGGTGATTTTCTTCACTTAAGTAACCTGGGACACACCTCATCCAAAAAGCTGTGTGGTGTGTGCAATTAAGGCCACACACACATTAGTAGCAATAAGTACCTAAGTAGGGATTCTAGTCCCAGTTTTGCCTAGTAAGAGTGTATGTGCATGTGAAGGTATCTACTTCAGTTTGCAGAAAATGCATGTACCAGGAGGTCATCTATCAGAGAACTGACTGGCAAATACTAACATTTCACAGGTATCATCTTGTGGAAATTAATTCAATCAAAACTAGTAGTAGATGTGTAAATTCCATCTTCCCCACTGTATATCTGTACAGCGATACTGGGTTTGGTATATATAGCTGGGTGTGGCTCTTGTGGATACTGCCACCATCATTATGGTTATTGTTGAGTGTATCCCCCCACTTAGTCAGCTGTAATACTGTACAGTTTATGTTAACAGGTTAAGTAGTTATCAATCACACTATCTGCCATTCTACACCACCTCACACCCTCCAAAGGGTAGTGTTGTGCCACCCACACCAGCACACCTTTGTTTACCAAGTTGAAGATTGCACTACATTGGGGAAGGGGACATATACCCTGTCAATACCATCGTCAATGCCATTAAACTAGCAGACTTATAATTTCCCAATGTCATGTTGTGCCTATTCTGTTTTGGTGGAATTACATAGGCTAAAATGGGTTTCTTGAAAAGTATATACATCCATGTGTACAGTAGTCTCTGTGTATTGCATCAACACCAAAGCTTCTGTGTGTGTGTTATACACAAATGTGTGGTGTGTACCACCCAGTACACTTACCATTGTCTACTGTAGAAGGACTGCTGACATCAGCCACCATGCACTCACCTGTATACACCCCTCAGACCTTTCAGGCATGTTGCACATGCAGTAACTGTTATACAGACCTGTGACTTGTGTTCAGCTGTACTCAGGATATGGCACAGTCAAAGTGTCACCACAGTGCCATACCCCTTGTAAGAAATAACAGCAGACCGACATCCTGCTGACACATTGACACCTGCAACACAAACGGAATACATTATGGAGACCACCATCACTCAGTGATAATAACAGCTATAATGCATCATGGCTGGACAGCTACACATCCTGACATGTAAGCATTAAACTTTAGTGCTGAAAACATGTTACACAGCATTACATTGGTACACCATAGTGCAGTCACCCTGTGCATCAAAACCATATTAGTCTGTCCCTCCATCGATGTTATGGATAACAGGGATGTGGCACAGGTATCATCATATGCACAGGATATGATGTGGGTTTGCCAGAGACCTAGGCTGAGCCATTTGTTTGACATCATGTGTGTGTGTTAGGGTGTTTCTTTATTAATTAGGCTGTGCAGATGTGGTGTGTGTAGGTATGGTGTTGCCCTAGCTGTGCTGGTGATGTGTGTGTATGCATGTACACAGTTCTGCCATGTGGCTGCCCTGTACAGGGGTTTGCTGGACAGCTGCAGACTGTACCTGGCAGGGTGTGCAGTTCACCATCTCTGGCCATGGAAATGAGAACTGCGCCTGCCAGGGGTTCCATGAGCGCTACCAGATACAAAGCAAGATATAGTACTCTCCCTTGATGATGACATATGTCTGCTGGATCCAGGTCCCTCTTGGGACTGGCCAGTACCATGTGAATGTGGCCTGCTATGTTGTGGTGTGGACAGCACCCCCCTGTGGTGTTGGTGCTGGTACTGTCACTACGGGATTGGCTCTGACTTGTTGCACGTCCATGTTGACCTTCACCTGTTGGTGTTGCTGGCCTATGTCCACATGGCCATCACACTACTCCCACCATATGATCATGATCAAGCACAGACATTCCATGGTCGAGGATTCCCACCATCTCACCCAACTGTCTATCTAGACCTCTGCAAAATAATGGTGGTCACCTGCAAGATCAAAGACATTGTCAATAACAGCAGAATGAGTAGCCCTCTGCAGCCTCAGACCCTGTCTGGTATACCATTCCATATATGCCTGTGTCTCTATGATGGCCTGAAACATGCATCTGGTGACACCAGCTGTGGCACTTCTGCCAGGGGCATGATGACCAGCAGCCCTCCTACGAGCACCCCTGTACATCTGCCTGTGAGGTACCTCACTGGGCATCTGGCTATGGCTGCTGTGTCCAGACACATGTGCTATAGTCACCACACTGTCCTGTCCCATGCCACCACCCACCAACTGTCCCTCATCTATGACCACTGGTGATGGGGTATGTATAGGCAATGTGACTGTGTGAGGGGATGGGGTGGATAACAGTGGGATGTCAAACAACGGCACAGCTTCAGCCCCTGACAACCCTGTCTGTGTCTCTACACACCTATCATCATTGTCAGAGTCTGTATGGACTCTAACATTAGTTTGCCTGGAGGAGATACCCTGACCCACCTTGCCACCTGTGAGAGGAAAACAAGAAACGCACTTTAAGACCTGTACATCATTACTTAACTGTACACACACACACACACACACACACACACACACACACACACACACACACACACACACACACACACACACACACTTACAGATGAGGTTGCACAAAGATATTACACACAGACCTGTCATTACCCATCTGTCAATATGCATGACAGATGGCACTCAACAGCATGCACTGCAGCTATAATCAATCCATGTTACCAACATTATACATCTCTGCGATGCATGAGTTGTATTAGTAGGTGATGCCCCTTCCTCTGGAACACACTGCTCCCATGTACACAGTATTGCTGTGCACCTGTTCAGCACCCTGGCATGTACTCTGCACCATACCTCACAGGTGTACACATCATTGCTGAATGTGTATATGTGTGTCAGTTATGTTAGCTCTGCTACTCACAGTCCCTATGTGTTTGTCAGACACATACCTGGGATGATATGTGGACAGATGTCAATAGTGAATGTCTGATGTCTGATTTGCAGAGCTCATCATTAGCGGTCATGTATGACCAATAAAATACAATTACACTGACAACCTTCAAAACTTACTGTGGCAATGAGGAGTGTACACACTAATATTGACATGGCACCCTCTTCCCTGATATGCCATGGGGCCACAATACTGCATATGTTAACATTACACAAACTTGATATGTGACATATGACCTGTGCAATCAAATGCAGTCTCAAACAAATGTGTTAGTTGCAGAGATGCTGATTGAGATGCATACAATATGTGGGTGCATAAGTGTGCACACCCTTAATATGATGGTTTGTTGCACCAACTGTTAAGTGTACTACAGCAGTCACTATTCCTGGAAGGGGTATACTAGCATGGCCCATCTGCACTTGTCAGTATTTGGTCACTCTGCACTACAAATGTCCCCTAACTCTGCAAGATTGTAAGGTCAACTCATGTGCACAGCCCTTGGATGTAACACAGTGCCTTCACTATTGCTGTGGAGTCAAGGTTATGTCTGCCACAATTTATGACCTTGATTGTGTGCAGATACAGCCATTCCTAGTGAGCTTTGGATGTCTGCTTCAGTTCACTGTTGTGTTTCAGGATGACACCCCTTCCCATCCTCAGCCTTTTTGCAGATGCATGACAACTATGGGCTACACATGAGTGTCATTTTGCAGTGTCCCAAATTCATAACACCATGTGTACCGGCCTAGTCCCTACTAATGAATCCCAAACATGCAGGAGTACACTAGCACCAGCAAGGTACAGATGGGGATGGTGGGCCTGAGGTGGAGTGAGATGTTGCTTGTGCTGCACATGTATCTTAATTGATACTGTCTGTAGGTTTCGCACTTGGTCTTGGGACACCATTACACATTGAAACACATGCCTTTGGGGGACTTTTGGTGTTATGCATATGCTACCTATAGAGAGCCCTGGCTGATGTTTCCCATGGAACAACTGTCCCATCTGATTACCCTAACCCATAAGCCACACTTATGGAGAGTCCAGGCGATTGTCGACACAGGTATTGCACAGCCAGTACTTGCTAGACATTCCTGCAACTCTTTCAGTGTTGTGGCATATTTCTAGGCAGCCTCCATGACCAGTTTGCAACATGTGTCGTCATCTGTCTTGGATGGCCATCTGCTTATTTTCTATATTAATGTTGTCCCATACTTCCTGGTCACATACATGACTGTCTGCACTGTTTGTCATGGTATATGCAATGGTGAGGTAAGGCTACATGTCCTATTCCTGCATGCTACCTGTTGGGTATGGGATCCACTCCATGGCTTGTAAGATGTGTTCAAGCCATGGCTGCCTCTGTTACAGGTGAGTGGGCAAATGTGATGGACATACGTCTTGGACAGCAGATCATTTCTTGGTGTGACATTGAGGACCTGTACTTCCTGGAAGGTGCATACTCATGAAGAGTGAATGCTGTCAGTACCTCAAAAGCTGCTTCCACAATATGTTATTTGCAGTATGTGCACACATATGCTTCCAGTGTTTGTTAAGGTATGTATTCCCCATATTTGCTGTCCTAACATAGGATTTCATGTTACACATTCAATGCTCATGTTAGGACCACATTACTGGTTGCAAGGGCTGTGGAATGTGGTATTGTAATATGCCATTGTGTAAATCTGTAACAGTTGCCATTGTAATAGTGGTATATACACTGTTGTACCACTGTATATGGATGATATTTCAGACACGTTCCTATTGTAGGCCATTTGTCCCACCATTATGTTCATCTCTGTGCACACATCTTGCAATGACAGGTTGTTAGTTATATTGCAGGACTCTTACATATCCCTCAGATATGCCACCATGGTGACCACTGTGATGCAATGCAGTTAACAGCAACAATAAATGAACATGTACAGCATGCATTATGGGTAGGTGGGTTAAATGTGTGCATTGCAAATACCATGGCCATAACATGGCCAGTGTATTTGCAAACCTGAACAAACAACACCATACTCACCAGCTGCAGGCTGCTGCCTCAGAGGTATACCAGAGGGACCTACATAGTTGTGTGAGAGATGTGATGTCAGTAGCCACACCTGTGGCATTGGTACAGGGTGGGAGCAGCATTTCAGTGCAACAGTACAAACCCACAATACTACAGATTATGCACATCTGTTCATTACTACAATGCAGCAACAGACTATACATATACATATATATATATATATATATATATATATATATTTTTTTTTTTTTTATCTCATATATGCATGATTCAACTCTACAGATGCAGATGAATAAGTAACAGTGGTCTACTGATGTGACTGGGGTATTACCTGCACACTCCTCATCCATTGTGTGGGTAGCACCCACCTCCACAAGGCACAATGCTATCCACTGCATCTTGTCTTTGCTGGCGAGACAGTGCCCCGGGGCTGTTGAGGAGCTCCTCAGCATTTGTCAGGGGGGGGCTGGATGGCATGACCCCCCCCTTGTGGCTAACTGGTCTCTCCTAACTGCAGCCGCACGCTGACGGGCATGGCGGATGAGGTCAGTGCACCGATGTCGGACCTGCTCATAACTGTGGTTATGCAGGCCGACATCATTTACGCTGTGGATGAGCTCTTTCCACAGGGTGGTCCTTTCCTGCAGATCATGGGCTGTATGGGCAAACAGGGTGTGGTAGTGCTGCACCAGGTAGTTTATTATGACTTCATTTTCCTGGGAGGAATAAACTGGCAAATGCTCTCTAGACATGGTGCCTGAAAGACATAAAGAGGAAAAAAGGTCTGAGGACCTCATACTCCAAGGATATAATAGTTGTTAATTGACATCTCTGTCTCCCCCTCACCATATCTGCAACAATAATCTGAACACCCAACTCAACGGGTATGTTTACAGCAAACCTACTGTTGGGACATATATCGTATTGTGTGACAAATAGTGAAATGTGTTTCTAGTCATGTTCCATGTTGAAACACTATCATTGGTGGCCTGTTGCTAACAATGTCACTTGCATGCCATTACAAGGGCCACTATGGTTCCATATATGCATGTGTTCTGTTTGCTATGTGACTACTTCAAATCTGGTGTTTTATGTTAATGGGGATATCTATGCATGTTGTTAGACGTAATCTTGGATTGTGTGGACTATTACTACCCACATATGTTCTATAACTGTGACACAATAGCATGTTTGGGAAGCCTGTTCCCATCAGAACCACCTCTCCCACCTCATCTGGCCATGTTACCAGGCCACAGCACATCTGGGACCCTCCCCAGAACATCATCTGCTGGTCCTGCACTACATTCAGGTGGAATCATCTCAGGGGATGGTGTTCGTTCCACCACCTGGCAGCACACACAGAGTGGATCCAGTCACCTGAAGTCAGGTCCAGGGTCTGATGCATAGGAAGCTCCACAGAGAGTTGGGGGATGTGTTACACCACCTTGAGGTGCTCAGTACACACTTACAGGGTCCGCATGCTCTTCCTGCTCAGCCCCCAGCTCAGGCACCTTCAGGGCCATGAAGGTGCAGTTGTGACTGCCCATGGGTGGGGACCTTGGTCCCACTGTTTCCATTTGGGGTCTCATGGGCTTCCACTTACCAAACACCACTCCCCATCCAAGATGTTTACCCACCACATGTGTCATATACCGCCCCTGTATGCTGTCTTGTCTGTCTTCCAACCCAACCTTCTTCTTCTTCTTCTTTTGGCTTTTTCCCAGTTAGGGGTCACCACAGTGGATCACCTGTCTGCTCATGACTGACAGTGGAGTTTTATGGTGTTGAGTTGCCAGCCCGGCGCCCAACCTTCCACAGAAGGCACACACACACACACACACACACACACACACACACACACACACACACACACACACACACACACACACACACACACACACACACACACACTCATGGCTAGGGCCAATTTAGAGTGTCCAATCCACCTACAGCATGTCTTTGGGATGTGGGAGGAAACTGGAGCACCAGGAGGAAACCCACACAACCACAAGGAGGACATGCAGACTCCACACAGAAGGCACCCCAGCCGAGAATCGAAACAGAGAACCTCTTGCTGTGAGGCGGCAATGTTAACCGCTGCACCACCGTGGCCGCCCTACCTCCCCAAATATACCTACTATCCTTCCCCAACATACCAATCTCACCTTCACAAACAAAGGCAATGTGTTCCCAACATGGATTTCACACCAAACATAACCGTCCATTTCATACCCACTTACTACTGTATATATATATATATATATATATATATATATATATATATATATATATGTGTGTGTATAGATATGTGTGATGTTTTCTCACGCATATCATGCAGCACTGTCATTCAACAGTAGGGGAAATGTATATATATATATAAAGTGGAACTATATATATATATATATATATATATATATATATATATATATATATATAGTTCCACTTTAAATAATCGAATGTTCAGAACATCGACGTTCTGATCATAGAGACCAGGACATCGATATTCAAAACATCGAAGGTTTAAAGTGGAAGTGCCAGGTAAGTGAGATTGTAGAATGTTGGGTGTGTATGCAGGGCAGCAAGGTGACCTGCATGTTGTGTGTGTGCGTGTGCATGCCATCTGAGTGTTGGCACTGCAGGTAGGGTACAGGAAATCTCTCGTTTAGCACTACCACATATAGCGGTAAATGGGAGATTTCTCTTACCCCACTGTAGTGCAATCTCAGAGTTGGAATATTAAAGTAGAGGGGGTGTGGGAGGCACAGTCCCCCCACATGGGGGATGCAGGGAGGTAAAGCTCCCCTGCATAACATAGTTTTTGTGAGTTTTTTGGTGTTTTTATGGTTCATTTTGAACCTTCGATGTTCTGAACATTGATGTTTTGGTCACGACGATCAGAACGTCGATGTTCTGAACATTTGATGGTCCAAATATATATATATAGATAAATATATATGTGTGTGTGTGTGTGTGTGTGTGTGTGTGTGTGTGTGTGTGTTTGTATATATGTAGACATACACACACACACACACACACACACACACATCTATATATATATATATATATATATATATATATATATATATATATCTGTGTATATATATATATATATATATATATATATTTTTTTTTTTTAACACACACACACATATATATATATATATATATATATATATATATATATATATATATATATATATATATATGTGTGTGTGTATAGTGCATTCAAACATCAGGTCCACACTCTCTAACTCTCCTCCCTCCACAGCTGCACTGCTGTGCCTTGCTACAAAAGAGACGGTTGCCATAGACACACACCTCTAAACTTTACTGTCACTTCTAACAACGGAACTATCATATCCCCTGACTCTAACACAAAACTCCTAGGGGTACTAATTGACAATAACCTTAACTTTGAAGCCCACATAAACAATACCATAAAAACAGTTAACAAAAAACTAGGCTCACTATATAGAATCAAATCCTTTCTTACCCCACTAGCAAGATCTACTATTGCCCAGACCCACTTAATCTCTACCCTCCTGTATGCCTCCCCTATATATACTAACCTCTCAAAAACCAATATGAACAAACTAGTAGTCTCCTACAACAATATTGCAAGATTTGCAACTGGCTCTACATTTAGGACCCACCACTGTATTAATTATAAAAATCTTGGTTGGCTAGGGTTACCTAACCTACTTCTACTTAATCAATTAATATTTGCCTATAAAATCCTGTATCAGCCTAGTAACACACCAATTCTTACCAACCTTATCATCCCCTACAGTAACCTTAATACCCTGCTCAGCTACTAAAATGCTAGTACTAACACACAAAGCCAACAACAAGGCAGGGGACTCTCTATTCTCTAACACCGTTGGTAAATCCTGGAACTCTCTTCCCAGTGACCTAACCTCACTACCATCACTTACACAATTCAAAATCAGGCTTAAATCCTACCTTAAAACACATTTGCTATGCACCTGTCTTAACCCAGACTAACATCTCTTGTCTTCTCACTAAATTTCTAAATCTTAATGTCTGCATAATCTACCTGCATACTGGAATCCAGAAGCTTAACTTGTCTTTCAACTAATTTGGACTATCTCTTATATCTTAATATCTCTCTTTGTCACTCTAGTATCTTATGTTAACACACCTCTTTCTAGTGTGTTCCTGTACTGTACATTTTTACTTATTTTTTACCCAACTACTTATTTCAATATGTTCTTTTTTGCATAAAATAGCTTAATTGTATATAGTACTTCTATTCCTTAAACTGTGAATTTATTTACTGTTTTTATTTGATTAACGTCATACATTGTTTTGTACTCTCGAGGAGCTTTTCTCCCCGGGCCTCTGCTGAAAATGGATATGTATCCAGCTGGACTAGCCCGGTCAACAAATGTAAAATAAAACAAAAATAAATAAAATAAATTAGGGGGTTATATATAGGGACAGATTGCAGGTAAGCCTATTTCAAACCTATTACATTTGTGTATGATACATTTCATGTTAACACGACTGCCCTGCACGTGGTGGGGTCTGAAACTCATGTGTCTATCTTAACTTCATTACTTCCTTCACCAGCTAATTGCCACACTAATATACATGTCTTGAGGTACAGAACACACAATATGATGGCTTACATCTTGTCATTCAGTGCTGATCTGCACAGTTGATATGTATGACCCAAAGCCCACAAGGCCAGATGCTATGTCCATATCAGTTGTTCAGCAGGACATCATTACAAGTCTTGATAGCACATATAAATCTTCCCACATCATCTATCCCATTATTACTACCCCAACTACCTGTCTCCATAGGGGTTCCCTAAGGATCCATTCTTGGACCCCTACTCTTCTCTGTTTTCACTAATAATCTAGCCTCTGCAACCAAACATGGCACACTCATACAATACGCAGATGACTCAACCATCATCTGCTCAGCCCAGTCCCTACCCAAACTGCAAAAAGTCACACAGGAAGCCTTTTCCTCTGTTGAAACTCGGTTATCCGATGCCCAATTAATACTCAACCCAAACAAAATTAAACTGCTCATCCTCCAACCCACCAAACATACTCAAAACAACTCTCACTTTAACATCACATCAAAAGACAACACCACTATATACCCAAATGAACACACCAAATTGCTAGGAGTGGAAATAAATAAACTAAAATTTGACATTCACATATCCATGACTATAAAAAAAGTCCACAAAAAACTAGGAGTGTTATACAGAAATAAGCAACTTCTCACCAAAGCAGCAAAGATTTCAATAGCAAATTCCCACCTTATCTCCACCCTACTTTATGCCTTTCCAATACATACCAACCTATGGCAATGCGATCTAAACAAGCTAGAGACCTGCTACAACAAAATCGCCAAATTCACCACAGGGGCATCCTACCATAGTCACCACTGTCTCTCACTTGCTGAACTGGGCTGGCTTGAACTCCCTCACCTCCTTCAATGGTATCAACTCTCACTCGCCCACAAACTAGTAAGCCATCCACTAAATGTCCCATCCCTCCAGAATCTACTCCAACCCTATCGCACCACCAGACCACTAAGATCCAGCAACAAAAATCACTTGCAGATCACTAAAGCCAATAACTCTGCTGGTGAAGCACTATTCTCTTGCACCATAGCCAAATTATGGAACTCCCTCCCACCCACAATTACCTCCATACCATCACGCACCCACTTCAAAACTTTACTAAAAGCGCACCTAAAAACATGCTGGTTATGCCCTTGCAACTCTCACTCTAATATCACCACCCCATCCGACCACTACCTTTCTTTCCACTCCACTAACTACCTTGATTATAGCAAGCTCAGATGCTCATAAGCCTAGTACTTATTATACAGCAGGCACTTCTTATTGTAACATTTGCTAATGTCTGTTATGTACTTCACAGATAAAGATTCTAGTTGTCTGCTGATGTACTATGTTCTTCATCTGTAAATATGTTGTAAGTAATTGCTATGTTAAATTGTTAATCGCTATGTAATCCAATGTAATTACTGTCTGTTTATTTTAACTGCAGAGCTTTTCTCCCCGGGCCTCCGCTGAAAATGGACCTACGTCCAGTTGGACACTCCGGGTCAACAAATGTAAATAAATAAATAATACAGACCAAGTACTACATTCAATTACATGCATATATGTTTCACATACCTGTTGTAGTATTGTCCTCTCTTCTAGGTGCACTTTTATGTGTTTCTTGTTTTATATACTTTTGTTTTGGTTTGGTTTGTAGTTTTAATTTCTCTCTCTCTCTCTCTCCCCCCAGTACAGGGATTGAGCTGCTTTGAATAGGTTGCAGCATGGATTTTGTAGGTGATGCTCATGATCAGCTGATGGCCTCTACACCAATCAGTGTTCACCACTTGCTAACTGCATGCAGTCAGCTGTGTAATACTTCTAATTACCACTGTCATGGCAACCCAGTACTATAAATTACTGCATCATGTGGGTGTTGTCCCTTTACCTTTCCTGTATGGGAGACATCCTTCCTGTGAGTGGGCAGCAGTGTTACAGACAGCAGGTAGCAATACCTCTGCAGACACAGGCCAACTACATATTTGTATAAGGTTCCAGACCTATTGACAGTGTGAGTATTGTTGTTATATGCATTGTATACCATGAGTTTTACAGGGTTTGTGTGTACATGCTAGTTTTGCATGGAATGCAGTCTGTCTGCATAGCTCTCAACTGTGGGCCTATCCACACGATGGCCAGAGGAATGGCTGTCATGTTTTGTCTGTGTACCACACAGGTATTGTCTCTGATATATCAGTGGCATTCTCTCTGTTGAGTGCTATCTGTACATGGCTACATCCATTTGTGTTTCTGACTTCATATTCCTGAGTAAGGGTATGTTGCAACCAATCCTGTAACACCAGGAACTTTCACAGTGTATAACAGCAATATTGCAAATATGGCCCTGTGTTCCAGCCTCTGTCCTCCACCTATATACCAGGCTTTGTCCATATGTCATGCATTAAGAGTTTGTTTTGTAGTGACCTATCATTATGTAATGATGGCATTCCTGCTATCATTCCAGTGATGTTGTGGACTCCCACACATATTATGGGGTAGGGTCCATATATATGAGGTCTACAGCTGGACAAAATGTGTGTGACCTTGTACAGTCCAGAGGTCAGTGTATGTAACACTGTTATATGCCCTTGTAAGTCACTGTATGAGGGAGGGGTATGCACCATTTTTAACAAAGGTTGTTACAACATGTGAGGGATATCAGTAGCAAGACACATGAAGGTATATGGCTGTACATTTCCATACATTTCACCATGGGAACAGTAGTGAGCTAGTGCTTACTGTCATACAGACAGTTCTGTTTGTCAGTGTGATAGTGATGTTTTAAGTTAAGCATTATGTAACAGCAACATTTTCATTGTGACAATTTAATTATTTTCCACCTAGGGTTGAGTACAGAGTGTCATTGGAGGCTGCTAAAGTACAGCTGTAATTAATTAGTGTTGCTTGATTCTTATGTTCCAAGGAAGTGCTTTTTTTACTGTTGTACTACCTGAAGACCTTGGCCTGGACAACAACATATGTTATGCTTTCAGATTACTGCATGACATGTTTGATTGAGAGTTTCATTACTCAGTTATTATGTATTTCAAACACCTAACTGCTATATGAAATGGCATATACAGCTGAAATGGTACACATACATTTCTATGTATGCAAACCTGTGTGTGGTGTAATATCCTTTGACTTGTCTGTGGGTATATGTTTCATGCAATAATTGTCTTTTGTATGAAAGAATCAAACACTAGCCATTTTAAAAGGTGACAACTGTAGGAATCCTGGCTGTTCAATATGCTGTGCACCCTTTAAATATGTATCTTCAATGAAGGAGAAAAAGGTGCAATTGTAGCTTAGAAAACAGTTATCCACACCTCAATGGAATTCCTGAAGACAGGAAACAGTAGCTGGGCTTAGCACAGTTTTAATGCAGTAAAAAAGCACAACACATAAACAATACTCCTTGAAAATACGTTTTTGTCCTCAGCTTCATCAGATACAACTAACAAACTAAATGACATGCCTTAAATACTTCAATTAAATACAAATTCACCAATAAAAACAGTGCATCACTAAAATGAACATGTTATAGGCTTTACCCACAATCCTGTTCACCTCCACTAGCATAAATAACTTCATTTACAACAACAATTCTGCACTTTAACCTTGGGGAAACCACTGCATTCTTCACACTGCTGAGATGAACCAGTAACAGAGCTGGTAGAGGGCAAGAGCCCTATTCCGTTGTCCGATAATGCTTTCCTAGGTATACAAAGCTTTCCAGCTTCCTGGTTGCTAGGAATAGAATGTGCTTGAGAAACAAACAATTGGCAGAGAGGTGTAAACACACCTATCAACTGAGACAGCTGTCCCATAAGTTTAGAAACCTCACTGCAGTTGCTGCTACTAAGCCCTGAAGCTCCCGTTGTACTGGAAGAACCATTCATCTCCAAAGACAACTAATAACCACAATGAAGGAGAAAAAGTTACAATTGTAGCTTAGAATACAGTTATCACACCTCAATGGAAATCCAGAAGACAGGAAACAGTAGATGGGCTTAACACAATTTTAATGCAGTAAGAAAGCACAACATATAAACAATACTCCTTGAAAATACGTTTTCGTCCTCAACTTCATCAGATACAACAAACAAACTAAATTACATGCCTTAAATACTTCAATTAAATACAAATTCACCAATAAAAACAGTGCATCACTAAAAGTAACATGTTATAGGTTTTACCCACAATCCTGTTCACCTCCAGTAACATAAATAACTTCATTTACAACAACAATTCTACACTTTAAAAGTTCTTTTTAATACAATTCATAATGTAAAATAAACCCTGTAACTGCTTGCATCAATAAATGTTAAAACAACATCTTTCCTTAAAGGTAATAAATCATACAACAACTTAATATATAAGTATATAAAATGTGTAAAAATGTATTCGTGTGTCCTCTATTGGATCTAAAACTCACAACTACTTTGCATTTAAAATAACTATGGAATTTCACTATACAGGGACTTAACATAATCAAATGCCACATTTGTGTACTTTCTTGTAAATGTCATAATCTTGCCGCTCTCAGCTTTAAAACTGGGCCAAGGATAAACCATTGTTTAGTCCAGGGAGCTTACTGGCTTCTAAAATAATCTGCCGGTAAAGTTCCCTGTATTCAGTTCTGGTCTCCCACATACCACCCCTCATATCCCTTGGGATCTCCTCAAGTACAAAAAAACTAAACTTTCCTTTTTCACATTCTATACTGTGCCTATATAGTGCATTATTAACATTTCTATTACGTATGGCATTCAAATGTTCATATACTCTCCTTTTCAGCTTCCTTTCGGTTTTTCCTACATAAAATGCCTTGCACTTACATAAGGCAAGATATACAATCCCGCTGGTCTCACAATTACTATAACCCCTTGCCATGAGGGTTCTATTTCTGGAATCCAGGTGGACTAGTTCAGTATTCATAATGAAAGTGCATTGCGCACATCTCCCACATTTGAATGTCCCTTTCTTTTTTTGAGTTCCACCCCCCCTTAAAGTCATAGCATCCTTCCAAAACATTTTTGATACTTGTTCCCTTCCTATAGACACATTTAAAAGGGATTTTAAAGTCTAGTTTAAGGTCACTAATTCTACTGAACACAGTCCATTCCCTTTCGATGGTTCTACATACAACATTGGCATTCCCACTAAAATCAGTGATGAATGCCGAACCAAAGTTCCCCTCATTCTTATTTTCTTTCAAACTTAAATGATCACCCACAGGGCTAAATTCGGGAATTCCCAAGATTGAGGCATATTTTCTTTTCATCTCACTAGCCACCTCCTGTTTCACTTGGGTGATTAAAGTTTTTGGGTATCCACGTTCACAAAACATCCCACACATTGTTGCTGAAAAAAACATTGGGGAAACCACTGCATTCTCCTCGCTGCTGAGATGAACCAGTAACAGAGCTGGTAGAGGGTAAGAGCCCTATTCCATCATCCGATAATGCTTTCCTAGGTATACGAAGCTTTCCAGCTTCCTGGTTGCTAGGAATAGAATGTGCTTGAGAAACAAACAATTGGCAGAGAGGTGTAAACACACCTATCAACTGAGACGGCTGTCCCATAAGTTTAGAAACCTCACTGCAGTTGCTGCTACTAAGCCCTGAAGCTCCCATTGTACTGGAAGAACCATTCATCTCCAAAAACAACTAATAACCACAATGAAGGAGAAAAAGGTGCAATTGTAGCTTAGAATACAGTTATCACACCTCAATGGAACTCCAGAAGACAGGCAACAGTAGATGGGCTTAACACAATTTTAATGCAGTAAGAAAGCACAACATATAAACTATACTCCTTGAAAATACGTTTTCATCCTCAACTTCATCAGATACAACTAGCAAACTAAATTACATGCCTTAAATACTTCAATTAAATACAAATTCACCAATAAAAACAGTGCATCACTAAAATTAACATGTTATAGGCTTTACCCACAATCCTGTTCACCTCCACTAACATAAATAACTTTATTTACAACAATTCTACACTTTAAAAGTTTTTTTTAATACAATTCATAATGTAAAATAAACCCTGTAACTGCTTGCATCAATAAATGTTAAAACAACATCTCTCCTTAAAGGTAATAAATCATACAAAAACTTAATATATAAGTTTATAAAATTTATAAAAGTTATTCGTGTCTTCTATTGGATCTAAAACTCACAACTACTTTGCATTTAAAATAACTATGGCATTTCACTATACATTGACTTAACATAATCAAATGCCACATTTGTGTACTTTCTTGTAATTGTAATAATCTTGCTGCTCTCAGCTTTAAAACTGGGTCAAGAATAAACCATTGTTTAGTCTTGGGAGCCTAATGGCTTCTAAAATAATCTGCCAGTAAAGTTCCCTGTATTCAATTCTGGTCTCCCACATACCACCCCTCATATCCCTTGGGATCTCCTCAAGTACAAAAAAACTAAACTTTCCTTTTTTCATATTCTATACTGTGCCTATATAGTGCATTATTAACATTTCAATTATGTATGGCATTCAAATGTTCATATACTCTCCTTTTCAGCTTCCTTTCGGTTTTTCCTACATAAAATGCCTTGCACTCACATAAGGCAAGATATACAATCCCGCTGGTCTCACAATTACTATAACCCCTTGCCATGAGGGTTCTATTTCTGGAATCCAGGTGGACTAGTTCAGTATTCATAATGAAAGTGCATTGCGCACATCTCCCACATTTGAATGCCCCTTTCTTTTTTTGAGTTCCACCCCCCTTTAAGTCATAGTATCCTTCCAAAACATTTTTGATACTTGTTCCCTTCCTATAGACACATTTAAAAGGGGTTTTAAAGTCTAGTTTAAGGTCACTAATTCTACTGAACACAGTCCATTCCCTTTCGATGGTTCTACATACAACATTGGCATTCCCACTAAAATCAGTGATGAATACCGAACCAAAGTTCCCCTCATTCTTATTTTCTTTCAAACTTAAATGATCACCCACAGGGCTAAATTCGGGAATTCCCAAGATTGAGGCATATTTGCTTTTCATCTCACTAGCCACCTCCTGTTTCACTTGGGTGATTAAAGTTTTTGGGTATCCACGTTCACAAAACATCCCACACATTGTTGCTGAAAAAAACCTTGGGGAAACCACTGCATTCTCCTCGCTACTGAGATGAACCAGTAACAGAGCTGGTAGAGGGTAAGAGCCCTATTCCATCATCTGATAATGCTTTCCTAAGTATACGAAGCTTTCCAGCTTCCTGGTTGCTAGGAATAGAATGTGCTTGAGAAACAAACGATTGGCAGAGAGGTGTAAACACACCTATTAACTGAAACGGCTGTCCCATAAGTTTAGAAACCTCACCGCAGTTGCTGCTACTAAGCCCTGAAGCTCCCGTTGTACTGGAAGAACCATCCATCTCCAAAAACAACTAATAACCACAATGAAGGAGAAAAAGGTGCAATTGTAGCTTAGAATACAGTTATCACACCTCAATGGAACCCCAGAAGACAGGAAACAGTAGCTGGGCTTAACACAATTTTAATGCAGTAAGAAAGCACAACATATAAACAATACTCCTTGAAAATATGTTTTCGTCCTCAACTTCATCAGATACAACTAACAAACTAAGTTACATGCCTTAAATACTTCAATTAAATACAAATTCACCAATAAAAACAGTGCATCACTAAAATTAACATGTTATAGGCTTTTAAAAGCAGGTTCCCTGAACTAAATAATGGTTTATCCCTGGTCCCAGTTTTAAAGCTGAGAGTGGCAAGAGTATAACATTTTAAAAAAGTACACAAATGTGGGGTTTGAGTGTGATGAGTCCCTGTATACTGAGATTCTGTAGTTATTTTAAATGTAAAACAGTTGTGATTTTTAGATCCAATAGAGGGCACATTAATAACTTTTTATAAATTTTATAAACTTATATATCAAGTTTTTTTTATGATTTTTATTACCCTGAAGGAGAGATGTTGTTTTAACATTTATTGATGCAAGCAGTTACAGGGTTTATTTTACATTATGAATTGTATTAAAAAGAACTTTAAAAGTGTAGAATTGATGTAAATGAAGTTATTTATGTTAGTGGAGGTGAAAAGGATTGTAGATAAAGCCTATAACATGTTAATTTTAGTGATGCACTATTTTATTGGTGAATTTGTATTAATTGAAGTATTTAAGGCATGTCATTTAGTTTGTTAGTTGTATCTGATGAAGTTGAGGACGAAAACATATTTTCAAGGAGTATCGATTATGTGTTGTGCTTTCTTACTGCATTAAAACTGTGTTAAGCCCATCTACTGTTTCCTGTCTTCTGGAGTTTCCTTGAAGTGTGGATAACTTTTTTCTAAATATATATCTTCTTATACATATCTATAAACAGTAATATATGCATATGTGTATGCATGTGTATATACATATATGTATATATATATATATATATATATATATATATATATATATATATATATATATATATGTGTGTGTGTGTGTGTGTGTGTGTACATGTGTGTGTGTGTGTGTGTGTGTGTGTGTGTGTGTGTGTGTGTGTGTGTGTGTGTGTGTGTGTGTGTGTGTGTGTTTGTGTGTGTGTGTGTGTGTGTGAGTGTGTGTATGTATCATTGAAATGTTTACTGCTTCCACATTCTACATTCCCTATGGTACACAGACTGTTCTGCATGATATGTTATTGATATCATCCTGACATCGTACAGCTGAGATGGATTACCTTTAACTTGTTGTGTAGGGTCTTGGGTGTGAGTCTTGCAAGTGTTGGTTATTGTGTTGCAAGGCAGATCTGTTCAGCTGTGGAGGAGGGGATGATGTCAATAATTACAAGAGGTACTTATTTTGGGCTCCTTCACTCCCATTAACAGTGCCTTTGGCCATATATTTATTTATTTTGCGTTTTTATGTATATATATATATATATATATATATATATATATATATATATACATCTATACATATATATATATATATATATATATATCTATATATATATATATATATATATATATATATATATACATATATAAAAATACATTTCCCCTACTGCTGAATGACTGTGCTGGAAGATATGCTTGAGAAAACATAAAATTTATTTACATCTGAAATGACTTGGTGGTAAATCACTTTGGCTATAGGTTTGAGACTTGCATCAAACAATATGGTTAATTGATAGGGTTAGATTGTGTGATGGGTACATGTCTCTGGGCGAAATGCAGAGCTATATATGGGACATGATTTTTTTTTTTTTTGTGGGACAGATGCCCTTTTTTTTTAAGGTGAGAGTGGGATGTTAAGGAAGGATTATTGGTAAGTGTGGTGAGGGATGTTTGGTAGGAGAAGTTGCATTTGCAGACAGACTAGACAGACAAGACAGCAGACAGGGGTGATGTATGACACAGGGAGGGTAAACACCTTGATGCAAAGGGTGGTTGGGAATCCATGGCTCATGAGCCCCCCAGATGATAGTAGTGGCACTGCTGTCCCCCACCCAAAGGCAGTTACCACTACACCTTCATAGTCCTGAAAGTGGCTCTGCTGGGGTCTGGGCTGGAGGGGCCACCTGCCCCTCTAGTTGCAACAACCTGCCCTCCACTTGGCACAGGCGATCATCCAGCTCTGTCTGGAGGACACTGCACACCATGCCATAGACTTCATACCGGGTGACAACATCCTCCTTGTGCCCACTTGCATGATGGGGGGGGCGAGCTCCATCCCCTGCAGCGGTTTCACCTTAGGGTGGTGCAGGACCAGCAGATGAGGGAGGTCTGGGTTGGGTCCCAGATGTGCTGGGACCTGATGCTTTGGCCAGGTGGGGTGTGAGAGGTGGATCCACTGGGATCTGCCTTTCCATATGTGCTATGGTGTGGAAATTAACAATGAATATTGGTTTGTTATGCACAACACATTACAACATTAGCCAAAATAGCATGCATGGATATTCCCATTTACCCAAAACAGTGCAATTATAACAGTGCCATAGCAAACAGAACCCATGCGTATATGGAATGGCATTCAGGGTTTCAACAGCATGCCAGTTAGTGGTATGTCAGGCAGGGAATAAAATGATTATTCAATAGGGAATATTAGTATGCACACAGTTTAAACAATGATAAACCAAATGGAACAATGGCCCCAACAGTAGAGGTTTGTTTAGGAACATACCCATGTTGTTTAGAGTGATGGTTAGATCAGTTGAGTGGTGGGGGAAGGGAACAGATTCAATTGACAACTGCTATCAAGTATATTTGTCAGTACACTACTAGTCACTGCTCTACATTCTGACCACACTTACACTGTAACTGGGCCATGGGGTTGCTACAGCACACCAACAGCTGTAGATATCAACAGAGCAATTGTACCCTTATTTTAGTTATACACATCATACCTGCTTCTTTACCAATTTCTTTACTTGTGGGCCAGTGCAGAAGAACTTTGTGCACATTACATTGTTGTTTCTACACATATTTCAGGTTCACATATTAATTGCAGGCCCTGGAGTGTATGTTGTGCCTTTCAAGGTTTCTTGACAACTGGAGAAACTATCCATGACAACATGACACTTGAGGGGCTTTTCTGGCCCGGACTGCAGAATGTGGAAGTCTAGCTTGCATCTATTTGTAGGACTGGGGCTGATCAACACAGCAATTGTACACCTTTCATAGTTATGCACATCATACTATTATTTCTATTCAGATGTCTTTACCTGTGTGCCCTGTATGGAAAATGTATTTGTTGCAGTACATTATTTTTTCTATTCAGATTGCAGTTTACAACTGTAGAACCAGACTGAGATGTTAGTGGCAGTCCATGGATTTGAACTGTGGTCTGTATACAAAATTAAACTATAGGCCTAGCCCTTACCAGCCTGAGCTACTGGGGAGGTCTTGGGTGTTGCTTGTGACATTTCTATTTAGTATATATTTTTGTGCACAGTACTTTTATTATGACATGTTGCATTATTTGTTTCCCATTTGCAGTACAAATTATGCATGCACAACAGAAATTGCTGTCACTGTTTGTGAAACGTGCACATTAGCTGGATTGCACATTTGACTGTTTTACAACTACATACTGCAATTTAGATTCTTGACTACACAGTGTAGATATTACTTCTGCACCTGTTAGCTTTATACATTTTTCAGTGCATTCACAGCTACATACAGCTGAAATTGAAAGGTTAACACAGGAAAATGCTGGCAGGCAAACAAGTAAAACACATTCTGATGGAAATATGTACTGTTTCTTTTTTTCAGTTATTTGACATGCCCATTCTAAAGTATGCAGATAAGCAGTGCTAAATCAGTTCACCTCAGTTAATGCATTCTGCAGGGCATACACATTTCTATTTTTCAGGTACAAGTGAGATGACACACACAAGTGTTTGAAATCACCTTTATTAGTTTTGACATACATATCTGTGTACAACTCAGACATCCAGAATTACTATTCCTGCATGATCTGCACAGGGGTATGCTTTTCATTTCTAACTGTTATAGTAGCGCTGACATGGCATTTTCTTGGCAGGTTCACGCAGACATACTCATACATATTCTGATATTCCTCTCCTGCATATTGTACCTTGTTTGCTACAGATATCTGTATTACACAGCAGCTGGGAATACTCCATTGTAACACTGGCAGCCTGGCACAGGCATGTATTCCTGACTTTTACAGCACAATTATATATATATATATATATATATATATATATATATATATATATATATATATATATATATATATATATATATAGATACAGGTGGTACTACCATTACTATAACTATGATTTCTTACTGCTGATAGTAGGGATATTCTGTACTCACCATTCTGCCGATGCAGCCGGGCCAGTTACTGGGCATGAGCATTCTGGGACCTCTCCGCAGCAGCTGTATGAGGAGACATCATGCATTAATCACACCTGCACAGTCACAAGTTGAACTTTTTCCATACTTAGTTAGAGCTACATAAGACTGCATACTTACAGACAGGTGGGACATCCTGCACTCAGGCTTCTTGGATCCACTGGTCCAAGAGTGCACCCCTCCTCTGCTTCAGGTCATTATGGTGGTGATGTACCTGCTCACCAGTCTGGGGTATGCCAGTGGCACTGGTTAGATCACGTGCAAGCTAGTTCCAGGCCTCCACTTTGTACTGCAAGCCCTGGTATTGGCCCTGCAGCAGTCTGCCATCATGGATTTTAACTAGGAGCCCAACCATGACCCTGGACTTCTGGATGCCCCAACATTGCACAAGCTGCACACCACTTAAACTTTGTTCCATGCATATAGGGCAAGAGTGAATACAGTTGGGGGTGTGCACTTGAAGGCTGCTGCCTTCTAGGTGTTTGTGTTTTTTTTTTCTTTTTCAGTGTCCGTGGACACTGAAATGTTAGCTACTTACATTTCAGTGACTGCGGACACTTGTTTAGTATATAATATTAGAGCCAGGCTTTAATATTATATAAACTGACACCTATCTGTGTCGGAAAGTGCCATACAGCACTTTCTGAGCACAGGGGGCGTGTTACATGTGCAAGCACTGCTGACACATGCCCCCTGTGCTCGCTCCTCATTCATGTCTGTTTAGATTAGATAGCAACATGCCTTCGTGCATATGCAAGGCACGCTGCTATTCTGAATGGACACAAGCCACTCCATGCAAGAATAGCCTTATTCTTGCACAGAGCTTCGTGAATCCTGGGGAAAGTGTCATAAAAATCAAAAGGGATCTAATTTATTCTAAGAACTTCATTATACTGAATTCTTCTCAAAACTGGAATTTTTTTAACATTGTAGTTATTTTTTGTTTGTTTCTCGTGCAATTAGTTTAGTTAAGCGTAGAAAATTAGTGCACTGAATTCTTCTCAGCAAGAAATATTAAGAACAAATGTTTGCCCATCACATAGTTAAATCTCTACAGTAATTCTCATTCAAAATAAAACAGTTCCATTTCAAAATAAATTTTAGACAAGAAAAATTCAGTGAAAAAAATGAACTTCTAAAATCCACCATACAAGAAGAAGCTGAAACAAGGAACATTTAAATGTCATTGTGTGACATCAAATTCAAGTTAAAAAGATGGTTTCAGACTGTATTTCTCTTAAAACAGAATGCATGGTTGTTGACTATACCAGAGGACTTATACAACAGAGAAGAGAAATAATTTGAGAATCTATGGACTGCCAAAGAGAATGGAGGATTTATCATGGCCAGTTTCTTAATTACCTGACTTCCTTAAATCTTAAGTCCTTCAGTCTAAAGGATGGACTTCCTGTCAGATAGGAATAGCACATTGATCATTTCTGAAGTCTCCTACAAAGGCAAAATGTAGTTCTTTAGATGTACAAGGAATTAGTGCTGCGGTTGTGCAGAGATTAGCATTGTTGCCTCACAGCAAGAGGTTCTCCGGTTCATTTCTCATCTGGAGTATCCTCCGTGTGGAGTCTGCATGTCCTCCCTCCAATCGAGTGAATTGAAAGACAGGCAGGTAGGTGCATGCATGTGTGGGTGTGCCTTCTTTGAAAGTTGGGTGCCGGGCTGGCAACTTGACACCGTAAAAATTCACTGCCAATCATAAGCAGATCAGAGTTCTGCTGTGGCGACCCCTAACTTTGAAAAGCTGAAAGACATACATACAAGGAATTAAGAGGAGGCATCTATATTGCCTGTATTGGTATGCAGTATGCAAAGACCCCATTGAGATTTAAAAACAATAGGTTCTCATAACTTTCTGATCTGTGATGTAAATCAGTTATTGTAGCTGAAAGTATCAATCAATTGAATGTATCTGTGTTATGCTTATAAAACAGAGTAAATAATGTTTTGCAACAACAATCTGAATGACACAGATATTATAATGCTGTAACACTGTAGTTCAGCACAGCTGCACATCTGCTATATAATTGCATATGAAACGATTACATTTGATATTATCATTTTATATGAAACTATTCAAAGCTATAGTTTCTTTCCTCCAGACTGATTTACCGTTTCTGTTAACATGAAGTGAAATGTTCTAATGAGCTGAGTTGCTCATATCTTTAAATTTTAAATGCATGTTTTATAGAAAGGAGAAATATCAGAAAACTGTTGGAAATTCCATAAAAAGGTTGTATAATTACCATTTTAGAGCAGCATAGATATAAAGAATGAATGGAAAAGAGGACAAAAGAATAATATAGAAGAAATGAAGAAGATGGTAACAGACAAAACTATTTTAGAAAACTAAGTTATATTTCAATTACTGAAAAAGGCTTTCTAG